>NW_024070193.1:36789872-37054265 GCF_014754425.2 Oryx dammah
CAGTACTTTGTAAGTGCTCTGGTACTAGCGTGGTTTTGTCTGGGTCTCTCACTGGTTATTACTCTCAAAATCAGACTGCATTAATGATTTTACATTTTACTCAGCATTAAACACGGTGGTAGATTTTCCAGGGTTTTGACAACAGTTATCAATTGGTCTAAGATATTAAGCTTCATTGTACTTGAACCAACCTTTGATCAACCTTAGTATAATTCAACCTTAGTAATCAAGATCTGACATTTTTACTAAGTAATTATCTATACTGGTAGGAAATTGTTAATCCTCCTGCATATTTGAAAAATTAAGTACCTTTGGGAAATACTACCACATCCTCCAAGTACATGTGTTGTGAAAAATTGAGTTATCAATACTTAGTGTGGAGATTTCCTTTGTGTGTTTGTTTTTCTTCCTTCCCTTAAATATTTAATGAATACCAACTAGGTAGTAAGTGCTGTGTTAGATGAGGAGGAACACGTCAATGAACTTGACAAATATGAAGCTTACATCCTCCAGGGAAGACAAACACTGGGCAACTAACCACGGTGGGATGTTAGGAAAGTCAAAGATCTTGATTTCTAAGGAACAAAAGACAGAATAAGCAGCAAAGGAAAGAGAATGGAGAGATGGCCTGAAAGTAGTGTTTGAAAACTGATCAAAACAAGCATTTAGTGCCTATTTCTTAACAACACTGCACCCATACACAGAGAAACTAACATTACTGGGGGACAAACCACCAGCTGTAGAAAGAGAAAACATTTCATGAATTTAGGAATTTGGACAATGGGAAAGTAAGAGCCTCCAGAATTTTATCTCCTGTCTGTAGTTTTTCCAAATGAATCCTACTCCCTCACTCCCTCTCCTAACCCTCTATTCCCAGAAAATCGTGTCTTATCAGCACTTCTTCCAAATCAAAGTCAAAAGTTACAATAAGGATTTTGGGGGTTTTGGTGCAAAATTCTAATAATAACTGCCTCTGCCACACAGGCTAAAGTGGTCTTCCTCAGTACTGTCTTTTCAATCCTTTGTTGATTTCCTTTATGTGTCCCCTAATAAGAGTCTATATATATCAGTCTGTCTGTTGCTCATCACTCCCAGCAGAAGCTTTACTGATGCCTTACTTTGTTCAGTACATTTTTGTTGGATAAGCAGCCAAGTAAGTCATTCTAAATGGAAGCAAGGATTCCAGACAAATGCTTCTAAGAGTGGCAACCTTGACAGTTTAACTTGTACAGCTCAACATGCAAATAAATTCAGAGACAAAGATAAATGTGCTTCCCTTTGAGAAGAGATGTTCCTCTGGAGGAGGAGAAAGAGAGCTCCCAAAGGCTTTGCCTACTCTGTTATCCTGTGGCTGCTGTGCACATCACTTTTTGATCAGAAGGATGTTTTGACCACGTTTGATGAACAGTGGTCATGTGTTTGGTTTTGAAAATATACCCATTGTTAGTGTAGTCAAAAAATGTAAATTTATAGAAGTGCTGTTTATCTCCTTTTGTAGTTGTTTAAATATGCAGCTGGTTGTTCGAGTATTCTTTTAGGGATCCCGTTGGCAGATAATAGAGATAATAATTAGCCTGTGGAATACTTCAAGGTAGAAAATGCAAGGCCCATTGGGAAAATGCTTCTACCTGAGAGTTCCAATCTAGGAACCCCCAGATGCTGGATTCTGATCCCCTGTCTTTCTCTGATTTGTTCTATGACCAACATGTTAATGGGTTTCCCTCGTGGCTCAGTTAGTAAAGAATCCGCCTGCCATGTGGGAGACCTGTGTTTGATCCCTGGGTTGGGAAGATTCCCCTGGAGAAGGGAAAGGCTACCCACTCCAGCATTCTTCCCTGGAAAATCCCTATGGACAGAGGAGCCTGGTGGGCTATAGTTCATGAGGTGGCAGAGAGTTGGACTTGACTGAGTGACTAAGCATGCGGCACGGCTCTTTGACTTCCTTGTCCTGATGGCCCAGCATGTAGTACCGTGCTCCATAGGCAGCAGGCATTCAATAAAAGCTCTTAAATTAACTAGCTTACACTTACTAGTTTTGCATTTTTTTCTCTAATTGGTTAGAGGCAAGAAGAACTTAAAATATTACATACAGCAGTACATGTGTGATGTCATTTACTGTTTGCCAACCAAATGTTGAAGCTAAAAAACATTTGTGTATAAATATTACATGAGTTGAGGTTTTAAAATTGATGAAATGTAAGTAATTTGGGCAAAGAGTGGCACTTAGAGATGAACGAATGTATTACATCTGCAGAGCCTTCATGTTTATTACTTTGAGTGTCATTGCCATTTCCTGCTGGAAGTTAAAGCATCACACATGTATCCTTCATTTGGCCAAGTGGCCTTGATGCCTCTAAAATGAATTGTAAATCCGGGAATATAAATTACAATCACATCATAAGAATCTTCCTCTTAACCTTGGCAGTGATGTGAAATAATGCATTTTAAGCTGGTTTGGAAGGTTAAGAAGGAAATCTTATTTTAGTTGATTAATATTACATCAGTGTTGCTACAGTTAGCAAGTAGGTGATTTGACTACTTGGCTCAATATTCAGTCTGTTAACTACAAGTTGTCTTTTATTTGAAAGTGTGTTTATTAAAAAAAAAAAAAGAAAATTGTTGACGTATTTACTGGTTTGCTGGCACAGTCTTGTTTAGGCAGCTGTAGAGAGTTAAGGAAATAAATATGGAGGAGCTTGTCCTCAAATTGCCTCCAAAACAATCCTAATGATATCCCCTGTTTCTTCTGAGGACTGTAAAGCCAAGGAAACTGTCACTCTGTCTGCAGAATATGTTTTTGGTTCTTCCTGTCAGTGGCTTGCTCTACTTTCTCCCTGATAATCTAAGATACAACTGTGATGCCTTGGAAAAATAACTAATAGCTAAAATGTCTATACTGTTTAGAAAGCACTTTCAAATCTGTCATTAACTTTGTTTTTTTTTTATTTTATTTTTAATTTTTACTTTACAATTCTGTATTGGTTTTGGCATAGATTGACATGGGGCTGATGCACGGGGATGACCCAGAGAGATGTTGTGGGGAGGGGGGTGGGAGGGGGATTCATGTTTGGGAACGCATGTACACCTGTGGTGGATTCATGTCATTAACTTTGGTCCTTACAAAGGCCCCGTGAGGTATGATTTATCATCATTATCATCCCACCCTATAACTGTGGCATGGGTACCTCAACATGAGAAGCTGCTTCCTCAGATTCCCACCACTAATGAGTGCCAGGTCTAGGGATCAAATTTCAGACTTCTGACTTCAAGTCCTAATTTCTTTCCACTATACCACGTTGTTATTTTTAGTTAAAATGGGCTCCTTTCTTAAGTCAAATCAAGGGATCTTTACTCATGAGGTGTCTGATGTCTGTCATTATTTTGTAAAGATGATATTTGGGGGTGTACCTTCAAATGCATGTTCCCAGACCTAGTGTCTATTGAGATTGTACCATATATATTTTTTTTGAAATGAAAATTAGCTTAGATATCATTTTATTTTTATTTTTTTGAGGTTTCTTCGACAAATAGCCACTGTATTTTTTTTTTCAGTATATCAATTTTTTTTTTTTTTTTTTTTTACTTTACAATTCTGTATTGGTTTTGCCATACATTGACATGAATCCACCATGGGTGTACATGCGTTCCCAAACATGAATCCCCCTCCCACCCCCCTCCCCACAACATCTCTCTGGGTCATCCCCATGTACCAGCCCCAAGCATGCCATATCCTGCATCAGACATAGACTGGCAATTCGATTCTTACATGATATTATACATGTTTCAATGCCATTCTCCCAAATCATCTTACCCTCTCCCTCTCCCTCTGAGTCCAAAAGTCCGCTATACACATCTGTGTCTTTTGCTGTCCTGCATACAGGGTCATCATTGCCATCTTTCTAAATTCCATATATATATGTGTTAGTATACTGTATTGGTGTTTTTCTTTCTGGCTTACTTCACTCTGTATAATCGGCTCCAGTTTCATCCATCTCATCGGAACTGATTCAAATGTATTCTTTTTAATGGCTGAGTAATACTCCATTGTGTATATGTACCACAGCTTTCTTATCCATTCATCTGCTGATGGACATCTAGGTTGTTTCCATGTCCTGGCTATTATAAACAGTGCTGTGATATTTTTTAAAAGGCAGAATTTATACAATTTAAAGACATTTTTTTTCTCCTGACTTGATTTCCTTCTTCTAATGTTTAATATTAAGGAATTTTTTTCTTTTATAAATTGATGATAGTAGAAGATGGTGGTGAGAGTGGTGGTTGTTTTAAACACCAATACTTAGAAACATCTGTGTTGGGTTTAATGCACCTCCCTTTTTACAAATAAATCTATTGCCCCATTAAATGCAAGAAACTATAAAGTAGTGTTTTTAAAAACAGCTGATAGAATAAGTGGCAGGTAAACTGCTTCTTACTGGCAGTATCAGCCCTTAGAAAATGTAAGCAGAGTCAACATCCACAGCAAGCAGACTTGAAAGTACCAGCAAGCTTTCTGTAGGCATCAATGACAGCCTCTGTGGTGCTCCCTGGAGGCCGTCTCTTGGGCTTCATCACCTGTATTATGTCTTATTTTCAGGGTTATTTTAATTATATCCTGTTGCTGAAGAAGAAAGGGCTTCCCAGGTGACACTACTGGTAAAGAACCCACCTGCCAATGTAGGAGACGTAAGATGTGTGGATCCAATCCCCGGGTTGCAAAGACTCCTGGAGGGAAGGGTATGGAAATCCACTCCAGTATTCTTACTTGGAGAATCCCAGGTACAGAAGAGCCTGGCAGGCTACGGTCCATAGGGTCACAAAGAGTGAAACACGACTGAAATGACTTAGCGAGCACTGAAAAAGAAAAGAGTACCTTCTCTTTATCTCTTCCCATTTAGCTTTGGAGGCAGCTTTGGAGCTTTACAACCATTTGGAATGAGGCAGTGTCTTGCCTTTTGCACCCAGGCATATGCCTGTCCTTTAACCCAGGCAGCCATTTTCCTTCTTCCCAAGAGAGGAAGTGTGCTATAGAACCCCTCACCAGTTAGGCTCCATGGAAGACAAGGACTCTTGCAAGCTGCCAGTGTTCAAAAATCATTATCTCCTTTTTATCCCACTTCTTTCTGCACAGCTTTTGTGCACTGGCCTGAAGGAAGGTGGAAAATAAATGAATAGAAACAATCCAGAGGTAATCATTAGTTTGGATTTAGTGAAGGGATGTAAAATTCAAGTGTCATGTGGTCAAGAACTGCTATTTAAAAAGTTGATGTGGTGGGAATAGCAAGAGTTTAAAAGCAACTCTCAGTGGATGGCAAAGCGTTCAGAGGGCTTCTGTTACCATCTGAGGCACGGCTCAGGGACCCTGCTACTAGAAACAACAGATTACTTCAGGATACACGGGCCGTGCATATGCAGCTGGTATAGACCACATGTTTTATTCTTTTTTCCTTATTTTCTTTGGTCTGCTTTTCTATTAAAAATCCAGGATGGGAAGCCCATGTGATTGAAAAATACTGCTTCTCCTGCACCAGTAATGTCTAGAAGTAGGCATGTTCTGGAATAGAGCATGAATGAGTCACACGGCTTCCAGGGATTTGTTTTCCAAGTCAGCACTGAAAGGAAAATATAAATGCAGTAGTCCAAAGGACCCTCAAAATTCCCTGACGCTGTGGGTCTAGATGCCCGCATTGGAAATAGGCATGCTGTTCTTACTTGCACTGGGATGAGAACATGCAAGTAACTGTTTCCTTGGCTTAGAATCAGATGAAGAAGTTAGTTTAGGATTAAGTGAACCTATTGAATGAAAGATAGATATATTTATTTATTTATTTTTAGATATATTTAAATATAGAAAAGATACTCCCTTTGTGTGAAGTTGCTGAAAATGGAAGCTAAGTAATAAAATAGATGTTTGTGCCCCATCTCTTTTTTGAAAATTTATTTGGCTGTGCTGGCGCTTAGTGGAAGCAGGCAGGATTTTTTTTCCCCTTTTTTTGGAGTGGCATGCATACTCTTTAGTTGCAACATGTGGGGATCTAGTTTCCTGACCAGGGATTGAACCCAGGTCCCCTGAATTGGGAGTGTGGAGCCTTAGCTACTGGACCACCGAGGAAATCCTATGGGTTTCCATAAAGATGGCTCCATCTTCAATGCAATACAAGATATTGTCCAGTTGAGTTCATGGCAGGCAGAGCTGCCCACACTGTTTATACAGCTGTCTCTTCTGTCTACCACTCCACAGTGCGGCCCCTGACAAGTCCTTCTGTGCCCGTTTCCTTCTTTTTAATGGTGATTATGTTAGTATCAATGACTGTGTTAAAAGATACACTGAAACAAAGTATACGGGCATAGTTTCTTCCAATTTTAAAAGTATGACATGCCTTGTTAGAAAAAAACAATTTAAAAAGATTTAAGAAGCAATATCTGAAAGGAGTAAACATAACTGAGAGGAATCTTGCACTCTAATAGGAGAGAAAGGTATAAGGTATTAATAAAGTATTAATTTCAGGAAGTTATGTTGTTCAGTCACTAAGTTTTGTCTGACTCTTTGTGACCCCATGGACTGCATTACACCAAGCTCCTCTGTCCTCCTCTATCTCCTAGAGTTTGGTCAAATTAATTTCCATTGAGTTGATGAAGCTGTCTAACTGTCTCATCCTCTGCCGCCCACTTCTTTTCCCTTCAATCTTTCCCAGCATCAGGATCTTTTCCAATGAGTCGGTTCTATGCATCAGGTGGCTGAAGTATTGGAGCTTCAGCATCAGTCCTTCCAGTAAATATTCAGAGTTGGTTTCCTTTGGGATTGAATGGTTTGATCTCCTTGCTGTTCAAGGGACTCTCAAGAGTCTTCTCCAGTACCTTAATTTGAAAGATCAATTCTTTGGTGCTCAGCCTTGTTTATGGTCCAACTCACATCTATACGTGACTACTGAATAAACCATAGCTTTGACTATATGGACCTTTGTCAGCAAAGGGATGTCTCTGCTTTTTAATGCCCTGTCTAGGTTTGTCATAGCTTCCCTTCCAAGGAGCCAGAATGTTATACCATGCATGAAAAGACTGCCGTGTGCATAGTATGTTGTGGAAGTGTGGAGGGGCAACATACAAACTATTCTGGGGGTCCCCAGAATGCCCCCAAGAGGGACAGTGACTGAGCCTCATATTGACAGATGGTTGACAGTTAAAGAGGCCCAGAATTGGCAGGATGTTTTATACAGCACAAGCTATAAAGGCAAGCAAGCCTGATTCTTCAGTGATGGGCAGGGCAATGGAAATACTCCATATATCAAGGTTGTCAAGTATGAGTTGAGGGTGGGAGGCCAGGAGAAAGGTGAGATGGAGAGGTAAGGGCCAGGTATGGGGGGCCACACTTGATATAATGAACTTGAGTTAGTCTTTTGGTGAGGGATGATTTTGAAGGTAATTTTAAGCAGCAGAATGATATAATCATTTTGGAGTGTACATTTAAGGGGTTGAAATGCCAGAGCCTAGAGAAACACTTAGGATGACTTTTTGATATTCCAGGCAGGAAATGTTGAGAGTCTATCCTAAAGACACAAGCAGAAGATAATGAATGAGGTATCTTGTACAAAAATATTTATGGGATAAAATCATTAGGGTTTGGTGGATGGTTTGAGTGTGTGTGAGGAGGGGGAGTGGAAGAGATAAAGTGATTTGAGAGTTTTGTCTTGCATGATGGGGTGTCATTGAGTTTGGAAGCAGGTTAGGGTTGTAGATTAAGATAGGCAAATTTACTTTCAGACATACAAAGTCATGATTTATTATCTGAACTTGGGCACTTATGAATGTGAAAAATGCCATTATTAATAATTTTTCCAGGACAATACAGGTAAACTACAACTACCAAGGGAAACCTAGAAAGTAAAGTCACCTTATCCATAGGACATTCAAGTATGTATGAATGTCTATGCTAATCAGACTATTGAATATATGAGGATAATACATCAACAGGATTGAAGATTTACACTAAGGACACATGCTCTTAAAGGTTAGAATTAAAATCATGAGAGTAAATAGGTTGCCTAAAAAAAGAAAAAAGAACAGTGAGCCAAGGGCATCAGAGGGAACATTAGTATTTAAAGGGAAGGGAAGTTTGAAAGAATCCACAAAGGAGATGAAGAAAGAAGCAGCAGAGAGGTTGGGAGATGGATGTCGGCAGAGAGCAGACAATTTCAGAGAGATTGAAAATGTCCAGTGCAGCAAAGGCAATGAAATCAGATAGGAAAATAACTAAAACATGCCTCCTTGGTTTGGCAAGAAATAGTTTATCTTGCCAGTGACTTCAAGTGGAGCTGAGGACCATATCCTGATACAGTGGGGTGAAGAGTGAGTGGAAAGTAAAGAAGTTGAGGAAGCACAGGTGCACCAAGAGAAGGAAACAGAAAAAGAGAGAAATAGCCAAAAGGAATATAGAGTCAAAGGAAATTTTGCTTTATAGATTTGTCCAAGTTGGCATACATTTACATATTTAATAGGCCATAAAGCAAGTTGGAAGATAGTTTTTTCCAGTGTATTAGTACTGACTTAGTTCAAGTTTAAAGTTTGTACTGTTTTCATTCAATGGCAATAATAGCCCATTTATGTTTTACTTTGTACTTTGCCTTATAACTACGGCTAAATAGAGATGTGAATGAAATATGCTTATTGGGTATTTTCCATGCTATCCTGCAGCAGAATTATTGGGTTGGCCAAAAAGTTTGTTCTGGTTTCTCTGTTATGTTTTATGAAAAACCTGAACCATGATTTTCAGTTCAGTTCAGTTCAGTTTCTCAGTCGTGTCCGACTCTGTGACCCCATAAACTGTAGCACGCCAGGCCTCCCTGTCCACCACCAACTCCCAGAGTCCACCCAAACCCATGTCCATTGAGTTGGTGATGCCATCCAACCATCTCATCCTCTGTCGTCCCCTTCTCCTCCTGCCCTCAATCTTTCCCAGCATCAAGGTCTTTTTCAATGAGTCAGCTCTTGGCATCAAGTGGCCAAAGTGTTGGAGTTTCAGCTTCAACATCAGTCCTTCCAATGAACACCCAGGACTGATCTCCTTTAGGATGGACTGGTTGGATCTCCTTGCAGTCCAAGGGGCTCTCAAGAGTCTTCTCTAACACCACAGTTCAAAAGCATCAATTCTTTGGTGCTCAGCCTTCTTTATAGTCCAACTCTCACATCCATACATGACCATTGGAAAAACCACAGCCTTGACTAGACGGACCTTTGTTGTCAAAGTAATGTCTCTGCTTTTTAATGTCTAGGTTGGTCATAACTTTCCTTCCAAGGAGTAAGCATCTTTTAATTTCATGGCTGCAATCACCATCTGCGGTGATTTTGGAGCCCAGAAAAATAAAGTCAGCCACTGTTTCCACTGTTTCCCCGTCTATTTCCCATGAAGTGATGGGACTGGATGCCATGATCTTCATTTTCTGAATGTTGAGCTTTAAGCCAACTTGTTTACTGTCCTGTTTCACTTTCATCAAGAGGCTCTTTAGTTCTTCTTCACTTTCTGCCATAAGGGTGGTGTCATCTGCATATCTGAGGTTATTGATATTTCTCCCAGCAATCTTGATTCCAGCTGTGCTTCTTCCAGCCCAGCGTTTCTCATGATGTACTCTGCATATAAGTTAAATAAGCAGGGTGACAATATACAGCCTTGACGTACTCCTTTTCCTATTTGGAACCAGTTTGTTTCCCATGTCCAGTTCTAACTGTTGCTTCCTGACCTGCATACAGATTTCTCAAGAGGCAGGTCAGGTGGTCTGGTATGCCCATCTCTTTCAGAATTTTCCACAGTTTTTTGTGATCCACACAGTCAACGGCTTTGGCATAGTCAATAAAGCAGAAGTAGATGTTTTTCTGGAACTCTCTTGCTTTTTCAGTGATCCATTGGATGTTGGCAATTTGATTTCTTGTTCCTCTGCCTTTTCTAAAACCAGCTTGATTTTGGCCATCCCAATATTTGCAAATACCTGGAACCTGGAGGAAGACCTCAGAAGGGTGATGCATGTATGACTCTGGGTGAAGATGAGACTACTGAAGGGTTTTCTTAAAGCTAGAAGGTAGATACTATTGGGGAAAAAAATGTTGTCGAAAAAAATGTTGTATTAAGATAAAGTCATAGCAGTGGGTTAAGTTATTGAATGAGAAATGCATATTTTAAGAACTTGTTGTAGTAAGTCTCCACCACTGATTTCCTTTTCTGTGGATGAAAAATGTGTCCTCCCTTCTGAGAAATCTGTAGATGTTGAGGTTTAGGTGTTACCAAACTCTGTTAATGATGAAACGTTCACTTCACTTTAAAAAAAAAATCATAGGCATATAGTTGCTTTATAGTGCTGTGTTCTTTTCTGCTGCACAGCAAAATGAATCAGCCATGTGTATACATATAGGTCCTCTGTTTTGATTAACTTCCCACTTGGGTCACCACAGAGCATTAGGTGGGTTCTACTGGGCTCCACAGTAGGTTCCCATTAGTTGTCTATTCAATACGTGGTAGTGTATTTACGTCAATCCCAGTCTCCCAATCCATCCCACCCCCACCCCCCACCGTGGTGTCAGTACATTATTTCTCTACATCTGTGTCTCTGTTTCTGCTTTGCAAATAGGTTTGTCTATACCATTTTTCTATTTTGCACATATATGTGTTAATAATAGACTTTTATCCAAAACATATGCTAGCTCAGGACAGATGTGTCCTGTCGTACCACCTCCCAGTCTCCATTTTCACTGCCAAGCTTGTTGTTTTCTCAGCAACATAGCATTCCCACAGCAATTCCCTGTTTCTCTTCCACATGACTCTTAAATGACTGTATCTTCTTTCCACAACCTTCAAAGTTAACGGGTCTCTCATTGTCTCCCTGTGCTCAAGTGAAGGAGGAACTCCTTTTCACTACACACTGACTAAAATATAATGGTTACCGTTCACTCTATTAGCTCTCGAGAACATTTAGACAGAAACTGATATTTTCTCTTTTTCAAGTTTTAAAAAGCCTTCAAGAAATGCTGACCTTTGTTCTTGTGTGCTAGATATAAAAGGTGTGGAGGTAAGGCAGCAAAAAAAAGAACATATGTGTTCCTTCAGGCTAGCAAGTATCCCTTTGCTTTCATTTGTGAAGACTCTAACAGAGATGACTGTTAGAGGACTTTAGAAATCAAGGTGTGATCAGCGACTGTAAGGCAGTGTCATTTGGTTGAAGATGTTTATTGAATATAATTTCTCATTTCCGCTAACCATCTAGAATATGAAACAGATTCTTTGTGGGGGCAGTTTACAAAACAGCCTGTGGTTGTTGCAAGATTCCCAAGACACTTATGTCAGTTTGCGTTGAACCATAAACTGAACAGTCCTTATCCTTTGGAGGTAGAGATGGTTGTTTCAGCTTTGCAGAAGACTGGTTATGCTCGTAAAGTTCACCCAGCATCCTGCTGGTGCTCTTTATTCATCATGTGCTCTGTGGGACAGTAATGACTTTCCAGCAGGCATAAGTGATGGTTTGCTTTTTGCATGTTAAAAGCATTAATCATGTATGATATGATGCTTTGTACAGTTACTATAACAATGAAACATTCACATGGACTCCTTGAGGGCACTACTTTAACTTGTTTCAGAATTCAAATACTGCTTTGTGTTTTCATTCCCAGCTAGTTCATACTTACAGTTCTGTTTTCAAGCCTCATTTCTTCAGTTCCTCTTTGACTCCTACCATCACCTTCTTCCCTATACAAAACTCTTTTATATGACAAGCTCCTGAAGAGGCACACTGTCTCTGAAGACCCTCTACAAAGCCATTTCCTACTATTTAACTTCTATGCATGCATGCATGCTCGGTCACTAAGTGAAGTCTGACTCTTCGTGACCCCATGGACTGTTATAGTCTGCCAGGCTCCTCAGTCCATGGGATTTCCCAGGCAAGAATCTTGGAGTGGGGTTGCCATTTCTTTCTTCAGGGGGTCTTCCCAACCCTAGGATTGATTTACTGTCTATAACATTTAAAAATTTTTCACCATGGCAGTTATAATCACACTTTGGGATCATCACTTTTTTATTATCTTAGATACTAAATTATTGTCTGTTCCCTTCACTACAATATAAGCTCCATGAGAGCAAAAATCTGTTCTTTTGTATTCACTGCTGTGATATCAACACCTGGCACTGGACTTTAACCATGCAGGCGGTTGGCTTCCCAGCTAGTGCAGTGGTAAATAATCCATCTGCCAGTGCAGGAGGTGTGGGTTTGATCTCTGGGTCGGGAAGATCCTCTGGAGAAGGAAAGGCAACCCACTCCAATATTCTTGCCTAGGAAATCCCATGAACAGAGGAGTCGGGCAGGCTACAGTCCATGGTGTTGCAAAGAGTCAGACATAACTGAACATGCACACATATAAACTAACAGGCAGTTAGCAGATATTTGCTGATTGATGTGTAGTTCTCTTTAGGTAGAACTAGCCATTTTACTTTGTGCCTTGCATTTTGTACATTCTTATTTCATAGCTTATCTGTGGGACATGCCCTCTCCCTTTAGTAGACTTGATAGACTGAACTCTTTGCCAGAAGGGACTGTCTTCCTCATCTTTGATTCCCTAGCACTCAAGCTTTGTACTGGAGAGTCGGTGCTCAAAAATATATGATGAATTAGCTGTCAGGATCCACTGCATTAAGTTTTATTTGATAAGATTTTGCTGAGCCCATAGGTTTCTAAGACCTAGGTTATGCATGTTTGCTAATTGGAAATAGATGTAGCCCTTTCATTTGATTTCTTAGGAAAGTGATGTAGAGACCAAATTTAGTCATGAGAGGACTGAAGACAGTGACTTGTGGTTACCATTGGAAACATCTTCAACTGATATTCCTAATGCTATGTTTGGAGGTTTTGCCAGGGAGTGTAGCTGCTTATCAGTCTTTACCTGAGCAAACGTGTGCTTTAACTAATGAACCTGGAATAGATTACCCATCTGAAACCAGGCCAGGTGCTCCTGACCCACTTTGGCAGCAGCAAAGGTCGGGAAGAGCAATTAATAGCTAATTTCAGGTTACTGAAGTTACTCTCAGCTTTCCCAGTTCTATAAACTGATTCACCTCACAGGTAACCAAGAGTGTGGGCTCTACGTTCCCCAGTGCAGGCCTTCTGACATACAGGTTGTCAGTGGGACAGACGGGAGTCATGAACTCTTGGTTTATTTGGGAGATATTTCACCCAAGAAATCTTCAGGCCAGCAGATCTAATATATGTCCTTTTACACAACATAAACTCTTTGTGATATTACTAACGCATTTTTAAACATGCCTAGCTGTATATTTGTATCTTTTCTGTATGAAAGCTCTTAAAATAAATATTTCTCATTCATTGACTTAACCCAGGGATCCCCAGTCTCCGGGACCTAATGCCTGATGACCGGAGGTGGAGCTGATGTAGTAATCGTACGAATAAAATACACAATAAATGTAATGTGCTTGAATCATCCCCAAACCATCCTTCCCTCAGTCTGTGGAAAAATTGTCCTCCATGAAACCAGTCCCTGGTGCCAAAAATGTTGGGGACCACTGACCTATTACTCTGACTTTGTATCTTAATTCAGTAGTATTTTTTTTTCTTCTGATAAATAGTACCTATCTTCTAGTTTTAAGAAAAACCTATCCCAGAAATACTTCCTATTATCTACATTCTGTGGATGTGTAAGAGAAAACTATGATATAATTGTGCTAAATATTTTAAATCTGATGAATTGTTTAGGATTTCTCTAAGCCAAATACATTAAATTATATTCTGAAAATGTGAGCCACCAATTGATCTTTGAGAAGCCAATTTGTCATTGATACATGCATGGATAAGAAAGACATAGTGTGTATATATGTATGTGTGTGTGTGTGTACATACAATGGAATGTTACTCAGCTATTCAAGAATGAATTATTGTCATTTGCAGCAACATGGATAGATCTGGAAGGTGTTATTGCAAAGTGAAATAAGTCAGATCGAGAAAGACAGATACCATATGATCTCGCTTACATGTGGAATCTAAACACACACACACACAACAAGCAAAACAACAAAAACACTCATGAGTACAGAGAACAAATGAATAGGTGCCAGAGGAGAGTGGGGCAGGGAGTGGAGGAAATGGATGAAGGGAATTAAGCTGTACCCACCTTGAGTTATAAAATAAGTAAGCCACAAGGATGTAATATTCAGCATAAGGACTGTGGTCAATGATATGATAATTACTTTGTATGGGTACAGGAGATAGTTCCTAGACATATGATGGTGGTCATTTCATAATGTATGCAAATATCAAATCAGTGTGTATTAAGTACACCTGAAAATAATATTTTAGGTCAATATTTCAATTTTTTAAAAAATTAAGCAAAATCTGCCTGAAAATCTCCTAAGCTCTCAGACTTAAACCATCAGATTTCACTATTGTTTTTCCCTGTTTATAGCATATAGAATCCTTTAAAATCCCTATTGCTCTCACTCATATCCATTATGAGAATTTTAATTTACTCTAACCATAACTACATTTAATAAATGCTATTTCAGACAGGAATGGAACTATTATAGTGATGAACTCCTTTCCCCTAGTTATTAAAGGAATCTCTTTTTATCATGCTGATTCTTTTCAACTTATTATAATGCATGGAATAACCAATAAAGTTGGGTTCAGTGTAATGTGAGAGAGAGGGGAAGAAAACATCATACACAATAGTAGCTGACTTTTAATGAGAATTCTTGAGGGCTTTGACCAAGCAGATCCAAAATAATTTATCTATGATAGTAGCAAAAGCAAATTACTCACAGATTATACTGTTAAGGACTGTTGCAATATTCCCAAGACTGTAATTCTATCTCTTATAGATGTGCTAGAATCAACTTTATAACTTTTGTTATTAGTTGCTAAGAAACAAATTATAACTGCAACTCATGTTCTCTACTGTATTAGCCTCTTAATGCTCCATAGTGGCATTTATTTACTTCAGATGATTAAATGATCAACAAAGTAATTGTTTTAAATATAATTGACAACAAAACAATTTTCAGAAAGCAAGCCAGCCATGTTTATATGATTTTTATTTGGGGGGTGGTGCTAGGGGTCAGGGAGTTAGAGTAACGATTTTATTGACATCAACAAGTTGAAACAACTTGAAACTTTGACAGATGTTTAATGGCTTTCTTTTCTGATGATTGGTTATTAATTAGAAACCAATATTACTATTTTTTAAAAAAATAAGTATGTTGGAATAAAAGAGACATTTGTAAGAGTAGAAACTTTGCAATGAGACTGATCAGAGTTCATGTGGTAGATTTCACTGGGCAGCTGTGTCTGACTTTGCATAAATTATTCAATTTTCTCAAAACCTCTGTTCTATGCAGAAGGAAGAGTTTAATAATACATACCTTGCAATGGGGAATAAAGAGGATTATGTATTTTTCCAGTTTTATTGAGAAATAACATATATCACTGTATATGTTTAAGGAATACAGCGTAGCGGTTTGATTTACATAATATTTTGGAATGATCACCAGAATAGTTACAGTTAACATCCACCTTCGGGTAGAGACATTGTATAAAAAAAAGAAATTTTTTGATAAGAGGATCATTTGCTTAACAACTTTTCTGTTTTGCATACAACACCTGACATCCCTAGTACTTGTTTATCTTAAAATTGAAAGTTGGCATCATCTGACTACCTTCCTAGTTCACCCTAGTTTTCTTCTTGTTTCTGATTTGTAGTTTCATGCCATTTTGTTTAAAGATATTTGGTATGATTTCAGCATTCTTGAATTTTCTAAGACTTGTTCTGTGGCCTAACATATGGTCTATTCTATAAAATATTCCATGTATACTTGAGAAGGATGTGTGTTCAGCTGTTATTGGATAGAATGTTCCATATATGTCTTTTAGGTCCAGGATTATGTGTCTGAAGAATCTAGAAGCCACATAACATGTTATAGTAGTTATTTGTGTTCTTATTAACTCCTCAAATTAGGAGAGAAAATTCTTAAAATGTTTATAAAAGCCTTCAGAAGAATTAATGGCTAATAAGGTGGTTTAGCAATGTATTACTTCATGTTAGTGAGATATGTACTCTTAATAGGCCATATAAAAATTAGTGATATGAGAAACTCATCAATTTATTCATTGATTTGAAGAGTTAGCTGAATATTATTATAAGATTAAACACCACTGATACCATGGTTAAGAAATGGGGGCAGTCTTAGTCCCACCAACTGTAGTGGGTACCACGTGACAGAAGCAAAAATAGTGTGTATGTCTGACTCATAGTCTGAGTATTATATATGAGATTATTATACAGGAGATCAAGAGAAAACTGTCAAAAAAATATACATTGTCAGGGCTGAATGTTGATACAGAATGATTCTAAATAGTTTCATTCAAGCACCTTGCCCTTGCCATTAACATCTTTTCTTGTATTAGACATCTAGTGCCTGACTACATGGACATTTTCAGGGTAAGAGATCATTTATGCCTGTTAGCTTCTGTGAAATTGATTTCTCACACCTACTTTATTCCTCCAGTAAACACATCTATAATCTCCAAAGGGCCCTGGACCCTCCAACCCTCTGTATGTTCAATATGAGTATGTTTTCTTTTATATGTTTTATATTTGATGTTCTACCCCAATTGTAAAGGACTCTGGTATGTGTGTGTGTGTTAAGTTTTTTCTCCAGAAAGTAATCAGGATTTTAAGCTTCTCTTCTAGACATAGAATTTATAACAACCATGGCTGCCATTGAGTTCCTCTTGATGAGACATGTTATTCCATCATCTTGATCTTCTATGTAATATGAAGTTAAACACAGCCTGTCTCACTCGTTTAATGTTTATTTTTACTCCTATAGACAGGTGTGTTTGTAGCCTTTGTTCTGCTTTCTATATAGTCTTGCTCTCTTAAAATCCTATTCTCACGTTAAAAAAAAAGTTTCACTTTCATATATATTATAATACATTTTCATTTCCTGGGAAAGTGAATTATGGTGCTATTTATCATATAAAATTAAATAACCTTCTTGGGAGTTCCTGCATCATGAATTTTAGTCACTGTGAATTCCTTGCTGATTTTAATTCTCTCTCAAAATTCCAAGCCCAGGTTAAGTTAAAAAAATTCTGATCTATACTTAAATACCAAGTAAGTATGTGACACTGTACTAGGAGCTCTGGAAAACAAGAGGCACCTTAAATATGATCCTGCCAAAATCCCAAATGAGTAGAAAAGTGAGAAATGAAAAGAAATGTACATAGAGTGCTTAGCTTCAGATGGAAAGATTAGAAACTAATATGCCATAAGGTCGACTGAAATAGAATATCTGCCAGAAACCTAAACAAGAAATAAAATGCTTTTAATCTTAATTCCAGTGAGTTCAAACTTGCTGAATTCAGTAAATACCATTTGTATTCTTTATTCTTCTATAACCTTCATTTGAAACCTCCTTTTGAAACTAGGGGAGAAAATACTCTTCTAAGTTTATCATCATTAACAAATAAAATATAAAACACTTTAAAAACTTCTTTTTTAATGGAAAAGAATAAGCCAATAATACTGTTCTCTGAATCAGATCCAAACTGTATCCTACAGATATATATGTGAAGTGGGCAAGATAGTGGGAACACTGTGTTAACCCTTTTATTCTGCCTACCATGGAGCACTTTCTACTAAATGATTTCTAGTAGCAGTAAATAGTTGAAAATGTATACCCATAATTGATCCCTACCTTATTTTTCGTTATTGTTAAACCGTATTCATTCATTTATTTTTGCCTGTGCGGGGTCTTCTTTGCTGTGTGTAGGCTTTCTCTAGTTTCAGAGAATGGGGACTTCTCTTCACTGTGGTGTATGGGTCCCTCATTGCAATGGCTTCTCTCGCTGCAGAGCACGGGCTTCAGTGGTTCCAGCATGCCAGTTCAGTAGTTGTGAGTTGCTGACTCGAGGGCTCATGGACTTCGGCGGTGGTGGCACAGGGGCTCATTAGCTGTGGTTCACGGGCCCTAGAGCATGCAGGCTTCCGTAGTTGTGGTGTGTGGGCTCTAGGGCACGGACTCAGTGATTGTATCACATGGGCTTCGTTGCTCCACAGCATGTGGAATCTTACCAGACCCGGAATCAAGCCTACCCTTCCTGCACTGATAGGCGGGTTCTTAACCACTGAACCACCAGGAAAGTCCTGATTCCTACCTTCTTATTGAATGATTTTTTTCATGAGGAGGAGTAGACAGTTCATAAAGGGTTCTGCCTCCCTTACTAACA
Source organism: Oryx dammah (assembly GCF_014754425.2). Taxonomy (NCBI): domain Eukaryota; kingdom Metazoa; phylum Chordata; class Mammalia; order Artiodactyla; family Bovidae; genus Oryx; species Oryx dammah. Next base: position 36,808,142 of record NW_024070193.1, read on the forward strand.
AAGAATTAGCTTAAGTCCCTGAAAGTTCTGGTCGTTTTTCTAAGAAGTCATGATACACCGCTGGGCAGACAGGAGACCAGAAGCCATGATTCAGTTTGGGAATCGTAAGCCAAGAACACTTTACTTTGAACATCTTTTTTGGTGTTCATTCCCTGTGGCTTCCAGCATAAGCTATTGCTTTACTTCATCTCTCTGTTCTTTAATGCATAATAAAAAAGAAGAAAAGCAAGGAGTATATGCTAGAGCCCTGTGGTGACGAAAAGCAACTTGATATGTGTGAAATGCATTCAAAGGAGATCATAATCTTAGGGCTAAAAGGTGACCTGAAATCAGTTTTGTATTTCTGTTGAGTGTCCTGACCTGATCCATGTATTTACTTAGCTATGACAGGAATCCCCTTTCAAGAACAAATTGGGTCAAGAGCATTGACACAATTTCCTAACTGTAAAGGTTGAAAATGGTGGTACCTTAGAAATGCATCTTGAAGAAAGCTTTCTGGTCACCCTTTGCCCATCATACCTGTGGTTTGCACATTGGTGTCCCCTCTTTGTCTCTAGAGGTAAAACATTTAGATTTTCATGGAAAGCTAAGGATCAGAAGTAGAAACCAAATGAAGTAGCTAGAATATAATTGTGATTTTTCCCTGCAGTATTTAGATTTTTAAACTTTTTTTTAGATGACTTGCAAATATCAGTATTTCAGTGCTAAAGTATTTGCGGTACTTGGAAACCCTGAAACCGGTCTCACGTGTCCCATGTTATAAGACTGCCTTTGAACTCAAGACTAGAAAAGAGTTGTCATTTAATTTTTTTTTCACTCCTGATATTCTGAATATCATTCAATCTCTGCTGGTTAACTACTACAGTTCCTAATCCACCAGGTTAACATTTAATGAGTTTTCACAATGAATCTATTCTCTAGTTGATTGAACCCTGCAGTTTTCTTGCTTGTTTTTCATTTTACAGTGTTTGTTATAAAGGTGCCATGCAGAATTTCTCTGGAAAGGTCAATATACTCTTTTATAAATCATAACCCTTCCTGGGTCTGTGGGTGTCTATTTGTTGGCGAAGAGACTATACTGTGCCGTGATTTCAAATTTTAGATTATACGGATTATTTGTATTCATCTCATCACCTAGTGAAATATTTACTCGTAAAAATTTAGAAAATTGAGATAATAACAGCCAGCACTCTTTGTCTGTCCCAGGAGTTAGAAACTCAGAGTCATGGACGATCCAGCGTACATGAGTGGGTAGAGGAGGGGGGTGGATATCAAAAGAGAGAGGTGAAAATTGTGCCAGACCAGAGTACATGTGTGTGCTTTTTTTAAAAAATAGTATTCAGTATTTTCATATAATCTTAATCATCAGATTCAGCAGGCCCAACACACCTCAATCTAATTCTCCCACCTTGCTATAACTTATACATTTGATCTTCAAACATTATGATGTAATTAACCCCATTTTTCAGATGAGGAAACTGAATTTCAGTGCATTTAAGGTCTTTGCCTATATGAAGCTGTATGAAGTCATACGGCTAATGAGTGGTAGAAATGATACTCAGACTCAACACAAACCATACTCTGATGCCTGGAAAACAGAAACTGTGTCAAAAGGGTAAAAGATAATGTGATGAATGCAGTCAGTTTGTGCTAAAAAGGACATCAAGCTATTAACTAAATGATTTACATTAAGGCCAAACTTTGCCCTTAACAAAGTGACTTTACACTGATACTGAAATATTTCGGTTTTCTTTCTGATATGTTTATGGTTTTGTGTCCACTGAATTCTAGAAGCCATTTCTCAGATATCTTCTATCAGATGTATACTGTTATATCCATCCAGGCAGGAAAGATGGTTTGCAACTTGAGCAATCTGTTTAACCTCTCAGCCAAGAAAGAAACACAGAAAGTGCTGTCTTCTCTGATCTTTTTGTGTAGATGAGAGTATAACCTTGGGAAGGGCACTTACCAGCCGGTACTTCATTCTCTCTGATCTGCAAAATCAGAGTTCAACGGCAACATCATTTCTAAGATTCCTTCTAGGTGTGATATACCATTAGTATGTGTGACATGATTAAAATATCTCACTGAAAGCTGAATCATACTGATAGATGAGTCAGAACTGAGATGATAGCATGTTCAGGAAATATGACCTGAACTCAGAGGAAACCCAGCAGTATTTTCACCAAAAGAATAGCTTTTAGGCAGAAGGAAGTAGCCTAGAAGCACTGTCATGGCCTAAAAGGAGCAGGCTTCAAATCCTGGCTCTGCTTGTGACTCCACAGCTGTCTCTCTTTGAGCCTTATTATTTAACCTCTCTGGGCTTCAACTCTGTACGAAAGGGTTATGACTCACCTTGCCAGGTGCTCTTACGAATTAAATGCCATGGCTCTCAGAAAGCATTCAATAAGGACGATGTGCCTTTTCCTATAGACTTGAAAGGCCCAATGATATAAATCTAGAGATTTTTACAAAGATTCCCTTTTTTAAGTACCTGGATGATTAAACTTCAGTAGCTCCTGCTTGAATCAACCCTCATAGTTTAATGTACTTGGCCCTAGACCCTCAAACCCCTAGATTCTTTTTTTTTTTAATTTATTTATTTTATTTGTATTTTTTTTATTATTATTATTTTTTTAATTTATTTATTTATTTTTAATTTTTACTTTACAATTCTGTATTGGTTTTGGCATAGATTGACATGAATCCACCACAGGTGTACATTAATTAGAGGCTAATTACTTTAGAATATTGTAGTGGTTTTGCCATACATTGACATGAATCAGCCATGGGTGTACATGTGTCCCCCATCCTGAACCCGCCTCCCTCCTCCCTCCCCATCCCATCCCTCAGGGTTGTCCCAGTGCATCGGCCCTGAGCACCCTGTCTCATGCATCAAACCTGGACTGGCGATCTATTTCACATATGGTAGCATACATGTTTCAATACTATTCTATCACATCATCCCACCCTTGCCTTCTCCCACAGAGTCCAAAAGTCTGTTCTTTACATCTGTGTCTCTTTTGCTGTCTCGCATATACGGTCATCATTACCATCGTTCTAAATTCCATATGTATGTGTTATTATACTGTATTGGTGTTTTTCTTTCTGGCTTACTTCACTCTGTATAATCGGCTCCAGTTTCATCCACCTCATTAGAACTGATTCAAATGCATTCTTTTTTAATGGCTGAGTAATATTCCATTGTATACATGTACCACAGCTTTCTTATCCATTCATCTGCCGGTGGACATCTAGGCCCTAGATTCTTAATTGTTCCTCCATCTAATTATAGAGATGGACACATCCATCTGATCTATAACAGTTTATTGAAATCAGCTGTGTTCTCACAATTGTGCAGCAGTGGATAAGGCACCTAAGTTCTCTGCTATCTTGGAGCTTATTTCCTAGAATGAAACCATATGAAAAATGAGAGAATGCACAAATAAACAAGATCATTTAATATGGCAGTTATGCTGTGATTAAAAAAAACAACTGGTTTCTGATAGATGGGAACTAGAAGGAAACTTGGGAGTAGATGGTCAGGAAAACCTCTCAGATGGCACGGTTGTCTTTCATAATCTGTGCTACCCTAAGTGTTGGCTCTACTGAGATGGCTGTTAGAGTTTAGACCTAAAAGACAAGAAGCGATTCCTACCCATCGTCACCACCTCCTATTTGCCTGAAATAATGAATAATCTTGGCAACTATAAAAATTTTTTTCATCTCTTTTTCAAAAGTTATAGTCATGTTCAGAAAAGAAAAATAGGTCCTAGGGAACTTTGAGTGTCTTGGCCTCAAGAAAAAGCACTCTTTTGCATATGGTTTCCTGTATTTAAAAATTATTACCTCCATTTCTGTGAAGTGCATTTGAATTGTACGGTGAATACCACCCCAGATCAGCAAGGGCAGATTTCCAGGAGGACAAATTCTGGTGTCAATCTGGAGGCTAGAAATAAAGTATTAACCTTAAATGCAGTGAGTGGCTTTAGTAATCCACTCAAATGATTCTATCTTTTACTTGAACTTTTTTCTGACACTCATGCATGCAGAAACTGTATCACAAATGGATGTAACAGTAGACACATGGTATAATACGAATGTGCACTTTGACAGTTACAAGGAATAAGAAAACCTTGGCAGCATTTCAAGAAAAAAAATCAATTTTTAATGTTAATAAGAATTATGAGAAGGGTAATTTAAAAGAGCATATGACCAGGATTATTATATCTCTTGAGTACACTGAGGAGACATATAGTAGTCATTATATATACAATAATTATTGATATGAAAGCCATGGTGTTTATTGGATAAATGTCTGTACCCATCACAAGAGAATATAGAAAAGAAAAAAATCCTGTTATTTTGGAGTTGCAACTTCTGAATATCCCAAAATTCAAATGCAATTTCTGAACTGAACTGAATTGAACTGATTCATTATTATAACAATTTTTTATTGTTGTTATAAAAACAACTTCAGTTTCTGTATTTAAAATTTAAATTAGAGCCAATAAAGTATTCCCTGGCTGTTCAGTTCAGTCTCTCAGTTGTGTCTGCCTCTTTGCGACCCCATGGACTGTAGCATGCCAGGCTTCCCTGTCCATCACCAACTCCTGGAGCTTGCTCAAACTCATGACCGTTGAGTGGTTGATGCCATCCAACCATCTCAACCTCTGTCGTCCCCTTCTCCTCCTGCCTTCAATCTTTCCCAGCATTAGGATCTTGTCTAATGAGTCAGTTCTTCACATCAGGTGGCCATAGTGTTGGAGCTTCAGCTTCAGCATCAGGCCTTCCATGAATATTCAGGGTTAATTTCCTTTAAGGATGGACTGGTTTGATCTCCTTGCAGTCCAAGGGATTCTCAAGAGTCTTCTCCAGCACCACAGTTCAGAAACTTCAATTCTTCGGCACTCAGCTTTCTTTATGGTCCAACTCTCACATCCGTAGAAGACTATTGGAAAAGCCAATGCTTTGACCAGACAGAGCTTTGTTGGCAAAGTAATGTCTCTGCTTTTTAATATGCTGTCTAGGTTGGTCATAGCTTTTCTTCCAAGGAGCCAGAGTCTTTTAATTTTATGGCTGTAGTCACCATCTGCAGTGATTTTGGAGCCCAAGAAAATAAAATCTGTTACTGTTTCTATTGTTTCCCCATCTATTTGCCATGAAGTGATGGGACCAGATGCCATGGTCTTAGTTTTTTGAATGTTGAGTTTTAAGCCAACTTTTTCCACTCTCATCTTTCACTTTCATCAAGAGGCTCTTTATTTCCTCTTTGCTTTCTGCCATAAGGGTGTGTCATCTGCATAGCTGAGGTTATTGATAATTCTCTCAGCAATCTTGATTCCAGCTTGTGCTTCATCCAGCCCAGCATTTTGCATGTTGTACTCTGCATATAAGTTAAATAAACAGGGTTACAATATGTAACCTTCACATACTCCTTTCCTGATTTAGAACCAGTTTGTTGTTCCATGTCCAGTTCTAACTGTTGCTTCTTGACCTGCATACAGATTTCCTAGGAGATAGGTCAGGTGGTCTGGTATTCCCATCTCTTGAAGAATTTTTCATAGTTTGTTGTGATCCACACAGTCAAAGGCTTTGGCATAGTCAGTAAAGCAGAAGTAGATTTTTTTTTTTTTTTCTGGAACTCTCTTGCTTTTTCTATGATCCAACGGATTTTGACTATTTGATCAATTCCCTGGCTGTTTCGTTTGCTAAATACTGGTTAGTATATGCAGGGGTAGGCACAAAAATTTCATCTTATTATTTTACCTGAAAGATTTTCTCCAATGATGGCAAAAGGAAGATCCTGCCAGAACACAGAGTCCTCTATTTATTCAGCAACTTCTTTCAGGTTCTTCCTATGCTTGGCACTGTCCTATGTGCCTCTCCAATTGTTCTAGACCTGAAGTATGAGCTCTAACGTGTCTTCCTGGGAGTCTCTTTCCATTAGGTTTGTGAATCAGCACTTCTGTGTTCCCAGAAATCAGAAGTGGGGGGAAGGGATCTAGGCTCTCAATGAAATACATAGGACTGTTCCTTCAGCTGTTGCAGCAGCACTCACTGCAGAAATCACTTGTAATTCCTCCTGTTCTTGCTCTGTGCTCCCTATTCCAGAGGCTTGCTTCCTTCCATCTCCATGACTTATTGAATATCTAAAATGAAAGGCTCTTGTTTACCTGTTCTGTTTCTAATTCTAAACGGTCTTAGCATTTGAAATGTCTCCCACCTTGGGGAAAAATGAGGTGAGAGTCTTCCTTCCTTAGGACAGCAGCCAACGTCTCTAATGAATTTCACATCGCTGGCAAGGAAACTAATTGGCGAAAGAGTAGCTAATGTGTCTCTCTTCTCAGGGAAAGAGGTGCAGTGGGCCAAACTGCAAAAGCGCCAGCAGGCACCTACTAGTGGAGAAATCATGGATGGCTCAAGAGACCAATTTCTGAATTGCAAATTGTCTTGTGTCTCTGGCCTCCCTTATTCCAGGCACCCATTCATTTCAGTGTATGATACAATTTGAGATTATGAAACCCAATGGAATATAAACTGATGGATTATTCACTACCTCATAATATAAAGATAAAATGGAATGTCACAATATAAATAATTGATTTCTCAAATGATACAGATACCTATTTGCAACATTATTATTAAGTTAAGATGTTCAAAATACATATATACAGAAGAAGAATCAGTGACAGGATAATTTTTTAAACACCGTTATTTGGGTAATGATTCTCCTCCATCTTTTAGAGAATGTGCTATATCTTTCTAAATTCTTTTGCAATTAAACTGTAATCTTATACAAAGCTTCTATTCCAAAGGTCAAATTAGAAAGCATTCATCCTCAAAGGCTTTAAGAAAGAAGTCATTAGAATGTCAACCCTTAAATGGAAAAACCATTAAAGCTCAATATCCAGCGGGCTTTTTGTTAGAATCTAGGATCCCTCTAGCCAGCACGGAAGCCTTGCCCAAATTCCCAGGGCCAGGAGGAGAACAGAACCACTGTAGTCATTTAAGAAATTACAAGAAACTCTTCCCTTAAAAAGAAAAAGAAAAAAAGAACTCTTAGAGACAAAGATGTCTGCAAAGTTCAGCATATCAGTTTTCTGAGAGATGTGTTAAGAAAGTGGGGGTGGGGTGGGGCGGGGAAATGTTCTGATCCTGTCTGTCAACCACATGTATTTAGCTGTTTATGCCTTTAAGATTTCCCCTGATGTATAATCAGGTAGATCTTCACTGTGTGTGATGTTGTCTCCATCTTGTCTTAATTATACTGACATAAGATCCCTAGGAATTTGCCTGATCATTTGAAGGAAGCTCTTCAACCAGATTGCGTAGGATCCAATTTTGATTGGATCCTCTTTGTATCTGTATGCTTCTGGGCAGGTCCCTTACTCTGAATCTGTTTTCTCATCTCTGAAATAATAATAATGATGATAATCACAACAACTAACCCATGGGACAGTTGCAAGAATAAAGATACGGCATGTGTGAAGTGTCTTATCTTCACAAGTTATTATTATATCACTATCACTCTTAAAGCCACATCTGAGAAGTCTTAGCATTGACCTGGTTACCCAGGTGGGTACAACTCAGAAGTTTCCTTCTGATATAAAACAGAGGGATCCCAAAAAATAGTGCAGGGACGTAAAAGGGGAACGAAACAAACTCAGAGAGACTCAGAAAGGTATATATCTGGTTGCAAGATGAACAGTGGACTTTTCATTTTGAACCTGATCTGTGATTCTGGCTATATCAGACTAGGAAAGTGTGTATGGTTTCCAGCCATTTGGTAGAATTTACAGTTGAAGAGGGCTTCCCTGGTGGCTCAGTAGTAAAGAATCCACCTGCTTATGCAAGGGATGTGGCTTTGATCCCTGGGCCAGAAAGATCCCCTGGAGAAGGGCATGGCAACCTACTCCAGTACTCTTGCCTGGGAAATCCCATGGACAGAGGAGCCTGGCGGACTACAGTCCATGGGGTCACAAAAGAGTCAGAAATGACTTAAAGACTAAACACCAACAATACATGTGAGGAAGCTCTTTCTTTGTGAAGGCAAGAATAACAGCAATGATGAATATAATTGCCCTTTGGCACTTTACATTCACCAGATGCCAAGTTCCGCAATTTACCAGCATAATCTCACTTTTTATTTAGGGGGGAAATTCATTATCTCTTTTAAAAACAAGAAAGCCAAGGGCAGAGTTAGAATTGGAACCTGAGTTTATCAGATTCTTGTCTTCTAAATGTCACCGCTCTGCTGGGTCACTCTTTGAAGTCCCAGCCCATCTAAGGGATTTGTTGTGGCTGAGTGGACCAAACAGGGAGGCATCGAGCCATGCTAGATCTCAAGGGATCCACTGGGCCAGCTCACTGCCTCCATCAGGTATATGACCCGCCATCTAGGACAGATGCTTGCTATTTTTTTTCCCCCAAAAGATCTTCAGGGATAGTCACTTTACCACCTCCCCAGAAGGCAGAGGAGCAGGGCCGGTCAAGCGTGGCAGAGCGAGGGCCTACGTGGGCAGATGTGCTCCGTGCTACTTGGGCTCCCAGCTGACAAGCTTGCTGTGAGGTGTTCTGCTTGAGAACTTTCTGTTTAAATGCTGGGCAAAGCAGCCCCCAAGTCTTAACTGCAGGAAAATCACTTTGCTTTCTGTAAGTATTGCACGGGTTTGTCCAGTGCCTTCAGTTGTAGCAGAGCGAGTTTGGTGTTTATCACAGACCTGTCTACCTCTCAGAAAAGCGGTTCAGAGGATGACCAATGAGCTGTCTTTCCCTGCCAGCCATCACATCTACATTTTCTTGACTGTCTTTCTTTCCAAAGAAAGTGATCTTCTCTTTGATGCAAATTCTATACATGAAATAGATAAATACTTGAGGACAATCAGCATCTGTCAGCACCAATTTGAAGTCACGGCATGCGTGCTCAGTTGCTGCAGTTGTGTCTGACTCTTTGCAACCCAAATGCCATGGACTGTAGCCCACCAGGCTCTTCTGTCCATGGGATTTCCCAGACAACAATACTGGAGTGAGTTTGCCATTCCCTTCTCCAGGGGATCTTCCTGACCCAGGGATTGAACCTGAGTCTCCTGCATTGCAGGCAGATTCTTTACCCACCGAGCCGCTTGGGAACTCTCATTTAATTATAAAATTGAAATAAGATTGGATTTAGTTACTTATTTAATGTTTGTCTTCCCTGCTAGACTCTGAGTTCCATGTCACCAGAATAATCACAATCCCAGTGTCCTGAAATATTATATATATTTTTAAATTTTTTATTTCATAATGAAGTGTAGCTGATTAACAATGTTGTGATAGTTTCAGGTGGACAGCAAAAGGACCATACATATGCATGTATCCATTCTCGCCCAAACTCCCCTCCTGTCCAGGCTGGCACATAACATTGAGTAGAGTTCCCTGTGCTGTATAGTAGGAACTTGTTGGTTACCCATTTTAAATACAGCAGTGTGTGTACATGTCCATCCTAAATTTCCTAACCATCTCTTAGCTGCATTCTTGCCCCCTGGTAACCATAAGTTCCTTCTCTGTGAGTCTTTTTTTTTAAATAAGTTCATTTGTGTTATTTCTTTTTAGATTCTGCATATAAAGGATGCCATACGATATTTCTCCTTCTCTGGCTAACTTATTTCACTCAGTATGACAATCTCTAGGTCCATCCATGTTGCTAAAAATGGCATTATTGCATCCTATTAAAACACATTATATATTGAATAACAAAGAGGGGAAAAGGAAGGTCAAGTGTTGGGTTTCTTCAGGCTCTCTGTTTCCACAAGGATGAGTCATTTGACTGCTCTGAGATTAGTGTTAAAATGAGTTTTATAATACAACAGGTAGGATAACTGTAAGGATCTAGGCACATGGTAATGATGAGGTTTTTTTTTTTATTATTATAATTTTCATCAGTTAGTTCAGAAACAACTTTTTAAAAGAGAAGGTAACTGAAACCTGTACAAATCTAGTAACTCTGCCCGCAAGTTGACAAAGCGGAAGAATACACACCTGGTGTGTTCATTTCCCGGAGGCGCCGTAACACAGTATCTCCATGGAAGTTTGCTCTCCCGCAGTTCTCGAGCCTGAAAGTCCAAAACTCGGTAGGAGTGTACTCCCTCTGGTGGCCCTAAGGAGGAATCTGTCCCTTGCTTCTTCCATCCCTGGTGACGGCCCTGGCCTCCCTGTGCTTGTGGCCACATCATCCGTTCTTCATCTCATCTCCTCTGTGTGTCTATCTCCTCTTCTTCTCCCTGGCTGTCATTAAAGACACTCACCGTTTGATTTAAGTCCTACCCAGGTAACCCAGGATAATCCTCCCATCTGGAGATCCTTAACTGCATTTGCCAACACTTTCCCCAAATAGTCCATTCACGGATTCTGGGGTTCAGGATGTGAACATATCCTTTTCTTGGAGCCCTCATTCAGCTGGCTCTACCTGATCTCCATAAATGTAGATGGCCTCTTGCTCTTTCAGTAGGGGTCCCCACTGTTTTGCAGTAAGAAACGTTGAACCACTGTAGTCAAACAATAAAAATTTATACTAACAGCTACTGTGGTGATCATGGCTGTTTTTTATATATATTTCACTGATAGGTTCATCTAAAGACTCACAGTCCTCCTGGCTGAAAAAAATTAATATTAATTTCTTAGAATATTAATACTGCTCTTAGTTTTGATTGAGATGGTTTTAAAGTATCTAAACCCAACTTATACATTCATCTTTTAGTTTACAGCTGAAAATATACTAATTCTGGCTGTGAGCTTCCTAAGCAAAAATGCTAGAGAGCCAGCGGAAGTAAACACACTCAGATTTGGATAGCATTATTCAGCTAAATGTGGAAGTCCTTCACGAAGAATCAGCTACAGAAACTGTCTTGTTAAGAGACACCTGTCACAAGCAATTTCATTCACTTAGCACTCGCTTCTAATATTAAAGGGTCTTTTGTTTTAACTCAGTATCTTCCATCCCCAGAGAGAGAGGGGGAGAGTGAGAGGACTTTAGTTTAGATTCTTAGTTTTTAAATGAATCCAATAACAATAAACCCCACAAAATTAAAACAGGGCTATATTTAAGGGTGTATATACTGTGCAGTTTTATAACATAGATTCTGAAATACTGTGTTCATGGGAACATTTCCCTGGTGAATAAAGATTTGCAAGGCAGAGCATAGTTTTCATAAAGGATGAGGCCATCTTTGTCACACCAGTGATGACTGGAGACTTGGAACCTCCTTGGGGAAGTATTCTTGTTTTCATTATGGTTACCAAGGAGCAGTAAATGCAGTTGCTGAATTATTTCCACATTACAGGCAATGGAATGAAGAAAGCTAACCTTGTATAAAATGCTGTAAACAGGATGTTGGAATTCAAATGAAAAAAAAAACTTCACAATTAGTTTCATCTCAGGTTTACTTCCTGAGAACAGAGGTCATGCATTTTACTCTCAATTCCTATCACACTTCTGCTTGTTTCTTCATAGCTTTAGGAAGGCTGGTTAATCATCTTATCTCTTCAGCAAGCCCATTAAGGTCTCTTAGGTTAAAGCGTCTGCCTCCAATGCGGGAGACCCGGGTTCGATCCCTGGGTCGGGAAGATCCCCTGGAGAAGGAAGTGGCAACCCACTCCAGTATTCTTGCCTGGAGAATTCCATGGACTGAGAAGCCTAGTAGGTTATACAGTCCATGGGATCGCAAAGAGTCAGACACGACTGAGCGACTTCACCTTCACCTTACCTTATTAACTTATGAAATCTTGTCAGATGAGGTCCAAGAGCCAGCTTTGTCCTTGTCCTACTGTTAGTGTTGTGGCAAAGTCTTTCTAGCTTGTTTCCATAACCATTTGGCTTATTTCCATATATAATGGAGAAAGGGATTTGGGGTTTTACTTTGAGATTCAGGGTCCTTAATTATTGGTAATTGCCTTCATGAAAAATGGCATGATGTGGTTTAACCAAGTAGCATTGCAGATATTGAAAACCTAAGTGATTTTTCTTTTCAATTCTTGATCACTGCTATTTCAAGGACTTTTAAAAAGTATTTTTTTCTAATTTACAGTTCCCAAGAATGATTTATTTGTTTCAGCTGTCAGATTTCCAGACCTTTGTGGTAACCTTGTTTGTGGCTACCAGTATGGCATTACCTCATTCCATGCAGCATGGGAAACATAACAGGGGAAAATGGTAACCACTTCTTCCCTTGATTGTGGTTTCTGAATATACAATAAGAAGAGAACAGCAAAGTCATGAACTACAGGTTCTGGGAAGTTGAAAGGACTCATGTAACATTCAGGTAACCCACTACTCTGTATGAGACTTTTAAGAATGACTGACTCATATTCATATCTGAGAAAACTTACCAGCTGCTGTCTCCCATTTTTCTGGTAGGTTATTACTAGTTGAGAATTGTTATTGTTGTTTAGTCACTAAATTGTGTCTGATTCCTTGAAACCCTATTAGCTGCAGTATGCTAGGCTTCCCTGTCCTTTACTATCTCCCTGAGTTTGCTCAAACTCATATCTATTGACTCAGTGATACCATCCAACCATCTCATCCTTTGTTGCCCCCTTCTCCTCTTGCCCTCAATCTTTCCCAGCATCAGGGTCTTTTCCAGTGTGTCAACTCATTGCGTCAGGAGGCCAATTATTGGAGCTTCAGCTACAGCATCAGTCCTTCCAATGAATATCCAGAGTTGATCTACTTTAGGATTGACTGGTTTGATCCCCTTGCTGTCCAAGGGACTCTTGAGAGTCTTTTCTAACACTGCAGTTCAAAAGCATCAATTCTTTGGTGCTCAGCCTTCTTTAAGGTCTCTCATATCCATACATGACTACTGGAAAAACCATAGCTTGGACTTTGTGGACTTTTGTCAGCTAACTGATGTCTCTGCTTTTGAATACACTGTCTAGGTTTGTCATAGCTTTTTTTCAAAGGAGAAGGTGTCTTTTAATTTTGTGGCTGCAGCCACGGTCTACAGTGATTTTGAAGCCCAAGAAAATAAAATCTGTCACTGTTTCCACTTTCTCCCCATCTGTTTGTGATGGGACCAGAGGCCATGATCTTAGTTTTTTGAATGTTGAGTTTTAAGCCAGCTTTTTCACTCTCATCTTTCACCCTCATCAAGAGGTTCTTTATTTCCTCTTTACTTTCTGCCATAAGGGTAGTGTCATCTGCATATCTGAGATTATTAATACTTCTCCTGGCAATCTTGAGTCCAGCTTGAGCTTCATCCAGCCCAGTATTTTGCATGATACACTCTGCATACAAGTAAGCCGGGTGACAATATGCAGCCTTGACGTATTCTTTCCCCAGTTTGGAGCCAGTCCGTTGCTCCATGTCTGGCTCTGTTGCTAGTTGGGAATACCAAATAAAAAGATGCAGTGCCACACATCTTCTTGTTGTTGTCGATTAATGACACAAAGTTTACATCATTGGAAAATGTAACATGTTGCAACTCCTCCATCTTTTCAGATACATCTTCCAGTCCATTCACCTCTTTCAGCAGTTTGGGACAAATAATGGAAAACATGTGCTGTATTTTTCAGATTCTCATCCTCTAAGTTGATTATGTCATCAAAAAATATTTCAGCCTCTGCAAATAATGTCTGGAGCCCTATCCATTAGTGAAGACGGCCGTGATCCTCCACTGTAGCTGTTTTCAGTGCATGCTGAGGAGGACACTGATTCAAGAGAGATCAGCAATGAGCCAGTTCATAGCTTTCTTTTCTTCAGGACTTCTGAGAGCCTTTGATGCCGCAGTGAGCATTGTATATACCAGGTAGAAGATTTGGGAAATAGTAAATCCCATACTCATTTAATGATAAAGCCCCTTTTGCTCACAGGAAAATCATTGCTCTCAGAAACAAACATTAATAATAATGCAAGAAACATTAGCATTGTACAACATCATGGAATGGAAAAGCAGGAAAAATGTCAACGTGGGTTTTAATCCCAGCTCTGTGATAAACAGGGCACTTGCAAATCACATGACAGCTCTCAGCTTTTGCTTCCTTTAGGAGTGGCAATAAATGATCTCTTGAGCCCTTTGAAAAAGGCTGTCATTCTCTGCCCAAGGTTAAGCAGAGTCCCATGTGATACCCAAATTTCCATTTTGCAAGTTTGATGATGTTCTGCTGGTTTCAGGAAGAATTGTTAAATCTAATCCACTGGATATTTAAGTGATTAACCTGAGAAGGTTAATATATTGAAAGTATCATCATCATGGACAAATAATCCAGATTCGGCAGGTTAAATATCAAAGTTGGAACCAGCAGGTGGACATTTTAACCTTACACCCAGATAAAGAGCTGGCATAAGTTTGGGCATAGCCCAAGGTTTAGGGGATAGTGAGTGGTGAAGGACTCAGGCATCCATCCTCCTCCCCTCTTTCCAGGCTCTGGTACAAAGGGTGCATACATGTTCTTTGCTTTTCTGTTCTCAAGAATGGAGAACTTGTATGATTGGAATTTGGTGGAGTCGCTTTACCTTTTTTCCCCATAACTTAGGTGGCACTCCCACAAGGAATGGGACCCTCTATAATACATTATATTAAATAGATTTTAAACATAATTTTACTCATAAAAGACTTATTTTCTACTAATGGAAAGATACCTTTTGATTCAGATTTGTTTTTAATACAAAAAAAGTATGTGTGATCACTTCCCTGGTGGCTCAGATGGTAAAGCATCTGCCTACAATGCGGGACACCTGGGTTCAATCCCTGGGTCAGGAAGATCTCCTGGAGAAGGAAATGGCAACCCACTCCAGTATTCTTGCCTGGAAAATCCCATGGACGGAGGAGCCTGGTGGGCTACAGTCCAAGGAGTCCCAAAGAGTCGGACACGACTGAGCAACTTCACTTTCTTTTTACAATCAGATTTATGTAAAATTTGATTCTGGACAAAATAATCTTCTCATTGCACCTAATTCTTATATGTTCATTACTGCAGAAAATTTAGACAACTCTCTCTCAGAATTCTGAAAATTACTTTTCTTATCCTTTCATTAATCACAGAAACAGCTGGAGGAAAGAACAGGATGTTTTGTTCTCACTATAGAATTGTTGTTTAGTGCTTTCTTGACACTTAGATGTAGGAGTTAAATTTGTGTTTGTTTTTTCTTCTAAATTAAATCCAAGTGCATTTCACTTTCATTATGTACTTGGTTTTGGTTTAAAAAAAAAATAGGGACTTAAACAAGCTACACCATAACTTGAACAAACTGACCTTGATAGCTGTTAACCTCTCTTTTTCCTTGTCGTTCTTACTAAAATGGAATTATTTTGAGATGTCCCTTTTAGAATTATATCTGAAAGCTTTCAAGAAACCAAAAATGTGAAAAGTTGAAGAACTCATCAGTATGGCTGACATGAACTTGAGTTTTCTTAAAGCCAATCAAGCAGAATCTTTTGGCATTCCCTGATCTAAAAATACACTTGATTAAATTCACTTTTCAGTATCCTTTTTTAATTCCATAACACGGTTTTTAATGTGCCCTTACTTCTCTGAGGGAAAAAATGGAAATGAAAAGCTGGAATCTAAAAATAAAATCCATACTTAATACACAAGCTAAATATACCCCCAAGTTTTCTCATTGCTACATTAATTCAATGAAATCTAATTTAGGCTAGTACCAGTGTTCTGAATAAAGATGAATAAGTATTACCAGTTTGCATTGTGTTTCAGCTTCTTTCTCTAAGACTTATCAGAAGAAATGTTAATTGCTTAAGTTCTTATATAAGATTGTGTTCTTTAAAGTTCTCTGGAAGAGATTAAATGAAGGATGGCAAATACCTTTGCATTTATTTTTAGCTTCATCCTATTCTGTTGCAATACCCCCAAAGTATTCATCTTTAAGAGTTCAGACCATTCCTGGAGTTAACTTTTCAAAATCCTGATAACTATCAAGTTGTCCACAACAACCCCTGCACCACACACTCAAATTCCTACTCTATCCCTTATTGTTTGTGGGGCTGTTTCCCCAAATGCTGAACTCCTATACTATCGGATGCTAATAAAGACACCTCCAAAGTGTACAGGACTCAAATAAATTTAGGAAATAATGGATTGAGTAAAAAATTTTTTTTAAATCCCTTTACTTTGGATTTTTTTCGGCACTGTGAACAGTAAATCTCTAAGAAATCAATATACATTTTTACCTTTTGCAACTAACCACAAACCATTTTTAAAGTGTCTCTGTTTTATCAGATTACTCTGTGGGAAACAAAATACAATTCCAGGGTGATAACAGTGTCTGCACTCTGACCTTTACCTAGCTTTCTAGCATCTTGCCTCTTATTTTTGTGCTGATGCCTCACTGCCATCAGTGACCGCACTGAATGCTTTAATGCCTCTTGATCTTTGTGCAAGCTGTCCTTTACCCCAGCATTCTCTTTCTTCCTTTTTCTCCCTTTGAAATCTTAATTTTTTTCTCCTCATGAAATCTTAGTTTTTTTCCGGCTCAAGACTGAATGTTATATCCTGTGATATTATATTTTTTCCTGCAGGAACAGTACTTTGCTTTCTCCTCTGTAGTCCCACAGCACTTAGTTCACACATCTGCTAAAGCTCTTGCCATCATCCATTTTTAATCAGGTGATTGTCCACATTTCCCTACAAGATGAGGGACTCTTCAAGGGCAGCAGTGTTATCTTAATTTATCTTTACGTCTTTCATTTCTTAGCACTCCAGCAGGGGTATAATAGGCAGTCATCTTGGTTGAATAGAATCGAGTTGAATAACCACAAAACCATAAGTCAAACCAGGTCAGTCTTCTCAGACACCTGCTGTGGCTTCCAGTTTCACTCAGAATAGGACCCAAGGAGCTTCTACACGACCCCACAAGATCATCCAGCCTCAGTATAGTCCTGACTCCATCTCCTGACTGCTCCTTCCCTCACTTACTTCACTCCAGCCAGGCTGGCTCCCTAAAGTCCCTAAAACATGCTCAGGATCCTTCCTTTGAGAGCCTTTTCTTTTAGCTGGAATGATTTCCCCTAAATACCACCTGATTAAATACCTCACTGTTAATTATCAAAATTGAAACTCTTTGTTCCAATATCATCATCGTGTTGCTCAAGTCACCCTGGGCCCATTAAAAATTCCAGCCTTCCTCCATCATCCCAGCTCTACCGGTCCCTCTTACCCTGTTCTATTTGTGTTTTGCTTTGTTTTCTTTCTCCCACTACATCATTACTTTCTAACCTACTCTATAATTTATTTTTTATTTTTTTATTTTTACTTTATTTTGCTTTACAATACTGTATTGATTTTGCCAGACATTGACATGAGTCAGCCACAGGTATACATGAGTTCCCAATCCTGAACCCCCCTCCCACCTCCCACTCCATATCATCTCTCAGGATCATCCCCGTGCACCAGCCCCAAGCATCCTGTATCCTGTATCGAACATAGACTGATGATTCGTTTCTTACATAATACTATCCATGTTTCAATGCCACACTACTCTATAATTTAAAATGTATTATGTTTATTATCATCCAGTTTCACCTTGTTTAGATGTAAATTCTACAGGCACAGAAATATTTGTCTAATTTCTTCATTTCTGTGTCCCCAGGACTGTATTAAGCAATGTACTGTGTGTGTACTAAGTCACTTCAGTCATGTCCAACTCTTTGTGACCCTATACGTTGCAGCCTGCCAGGCTCCTCTGTGCATGGGATTCTCTGGGCAAGAATGCTGGAGTGGGTTGCCATGCCCTCCTCTGTTAACATATGTTAAAAGAATAGAGCAAATGAACATGATTTTCATCCAGTTTTCTAGTACAGCAAGTGTGTGCTATTTGTCACAATATGTTCATGTAGAACTGAGTAAGATCAGGGTAGTTTTTGTTAGTTTTCATTATTGAAAAATGGTTCTCTTCACTTCAGCTCACTCAAGCTGTGAAAGCAGTAAAACATTGCACCAATTAAAATATTCCAATTAACACTAATCAGGAGGAGCAATATTAATAACACAGTTGAACCGGATTGTTGACTCTTCATAGCCTAACATATCACTCTAGACACAGTATGTCACTTTCTTCAGATAGTTTTTTCTTCCTTCTAATGAATTTTGGTAAAATAATGAAGACTTTCTTCAGGGGAGGAAAACAGAGCATTCAAAAAAGTGGGTCCCTATTTTAAAACACCAAGGTTCTATCCTTCAATCCAATGCAACACTGCTGTCATCATCACCATAGTTAAGTACAGTATTTCATGGCATGTCTACACCATCAGAACACTGAGATACATTTTTGGAACCTAACATGGGAGACGTTGTTATTACCCTCAGGGATCTTGCTGAGAGTCTCCCCTCAAGGTGTTTTGGATTCTAGTTTCAGATCATTTACTGTTTTTTTTTTTTTCCAGCTTTATTGAGATGTAACTGATACATAACATCAGTAAGTTTAAAGGGTACCACAGGTTGATGTGATTCACTTATATGTTGCAAAATGATTGCTACCATATGGCTCACTAATATTTCTATCACATCAGTCATATCACATAATTACATTTATTTCTGTAGCGAGAACATTTAAGATCTCAAAGACTTTCAAGAATATAATATAGTTCTGTTAATTATAGTCACCATCGTCCAGTATGCCACGTAGAAGACACCATGCTGTACATTAGATCCTCAGAACTAAGCCATCTTATAACTGGAAGTTTGTATACTTTTTTTACTTCTTTGAATTTTTTTATTTCATAGTTTATAGAATTCCATCCAGTGAATAAAAGTGTTTATTTATATAACTCACTATTGTAGAACTTACGGTTAGTTTACAACTTGCTATTGTTGTAACGGTATGGAAAATATCCTTGAACATAAGTCTTTAGGTACGAATTAGATTTTTCCTTAAGACAATTTTTAGAAATGGAATCAATTGGTTAACATTTTTAAGGCTTTTGATACATATTGTAAATACTTCTCCAGAAGTATTTTGATGCATGTATCCAAATATTGACCAGCATGTCCCTATTTCCCCCACCTCCCAGCCCCTGGTCAACTCTATTCTACTCTTTCTATGAATTCGGCTTTTTTAGATCCCACAAATAAGTGATGCTGAATCAATATTTGTCTCTCTGTTTGACTTACTCCACTTAGCATGATGCTCCAAGGTCCATCCATTTTGTCACAAATATCAGGGTTTCCTTTTTTTCTCATGTTGTTCATTCACTAAGTCATGTCCGATTCTTTGCAACCCCATAGACTGCAGCATGCCAGGCTTTCCTGTCCTTCACTGTCTCCCGGAGTTTGCTCAAACTCATGTCCATTGACTCAGTGATGGCATCTAACCAGCTCATCCTCTGTCATCCCCCTCTGCTGCCTTCAGTCCTTCCCAGCATCAGGATCTTTCCAGTGAACCTTCTCTTCACATCAGGTGGTCAAAGTGTTGGAGCTTCAGCTTCAGCATCAGTCCTTCCACTGTCTGTTTTATATAAGTATAATATACATTTCTGTGTATGTTTCGTATCTTCTCTATCCTTGAAGCTGTTGAAAGATACTTAAATGAACAAAGGGTCTCAAGGAGATGTCTATACTCCCATATTCATTGCAGCACTGGTCACAGTAGCCAAGATATGGGAGCAACTGTGTCGTTACTTATTAGAGGCTTAGCTTTGAGCAAGAATTTCAAATGTCTTCTGTACAGTGCAGTTAATAATGCCGTCTTTTGACTACATCAGAGAGATGCTTTAAAGATCAAATCGTTTTTGTGAATAAAAGTGTTTTTTACTTACTTGTTAAAAATAAATACTACACAGATTTATAGAGACAAAAAGTAGAATGTTAGTTGCCGTGTAGTCTAGGTGGAGGAGGAAGTAGGCAGTTATTGTTTAATGGGTATAAAACTTAAGCGTAACAAGGTGAAAAGAGCTCTGTAGATAGATGGTGATAGTGGTTGTACAACACTGTGAATGTATTTAATATCACTGAGCTATATACTAAAAATATTTAAGAAGGGAAATTTTATGTTACATATATTGTACCACAGTTTTTTAAAAAAAAGGACAAGAAAAATATGCATATCCCAGGAAGTCCATTGTGAAGGACTATATTCCTCTGGATATATGATTTCAGATGCCTTTCATAATTAAGGTGGTCCCCAATTCAGAAAAGCTCAACAAAATAAAATAATTTTTTCAGAGTGCTATAAAAGTATGAGGAAGCATCATCATTGGTTTAGTTGCTGCTACTTTTATTATTGCTTCCCAGGTGGTATTGTAATATCTCATAGTTTTAATGTGATCTTTGTCATCATTGCTTAATTTTTGCTATCATTTTTATTATTATTACCATCACCAGCGTCATCTTTATCATTATTATTTTATCTGAAACATAGCCTAAGAGAATAAAATTTCTTATGCTGCCCATATCTAAAGTCTGTGTAAGATATTAAGTATTTAACTATTATATTCATCGAATGCCTAAGAAGTCTCCTTGGTGGTTCAGATGGTAAAGAGTCTGCCTGCAATATGCAAGACCTGGGTTTGATCCCTGGGTCGGGAAGATCTCCTGGAGAAGGGAATGGCTACCCACTCCAGTATTCTTGCCTGTAGAATCCCATGGACAGGGGACCCTGGTGGGCAACAGTCCATGGAATTGCAAAGAGTTGGACAGGACTGAATGACTAACACTTTCACTTACAACTATCCAGCCCTGAACTAGATGTCAGTATCCACATTGATGATCTGCGAAATTTATCTGTAACCCCGAAATCAATACTCCCAGTGCTCTCCTTGTCATTTATGGACATGTACAGACCAGAAAATACTTGAGTCATCCTACAAACACTTTCCTGTTGAGGTTTAACGAGGTGTGATTTTTTTGCCTTCTTGGTTCAACTCTCGTACTATAAACAGGGTCCTTTTGGCAGTCTGTTTAGTGTTGTGCTTTGTAGCATTTTTGTGCTCTTCGTTGGTAATTTTGCTGTTTGAAATAGCTCATGATATAGCACTTCAGTGCTGTCTAGTGTTCCTAAGCACGAGAAGGCTGAGCTGTGTCTTACAGAGAAAATACCTGTGTGGGGTAAGCTTTATTCCAGCATGAGTTATAGAGCTGTTGGTGTTAATGAATTAACGTTCTATATTTTAAAAGGTGCATTTGAATATAAACACACATAAATAAGGTTATGTATTGAACAGTTGTTGAAACTGTTGAGACCAAAGACTCTCAGAAACCTAACCCTGTATTTCCCCTTAGAACAATGGTTCAATACTCACTAAATCAATGTTTGCAGCAGTGGTATAGAACATAATTCCATCAGTGCTGAGAATTGCTTGTTGATAGTGTCGAGCACAACACCTGATAGTGTTGTGCTATGACTGACTGCAAGAACTTAAATGAAAATAACAAAACTTTAACCATTTTAAAAACCAAAACAACAGAGACTAAAGTCATAGTCTTTATGACTTTTAAATACAGTACAGTTTCTTATGGCAAGTAGATGGGGAAAATGAGAGAAATGTAAAATTTCATTTTCCTGGACTCTAAAATCAATGTGGATGGTGACTACAGCCACACAGTTAAAAGATGCTTACTCCTTGGAAGGACAGCTATGACAAACCGAGTGTATTAAAAAACAGAAACATGACTTTGCCAACAAAGGCCTGTCTAGTCAAAGCTATGGTATTTTCAATAATCATGTATGGATGTGAGAGTTGGACCATAAAGAAGGCCGAGTGCCGAAGAATTGACGCTTTCCAACTGTGGTGCTGGAGAAGACTCTTGAGAGTCCCTTGGACAGAAGGGAGATCAAACCAGTCAGTCCTAAAGGAAATGAACCTTAAATATTCATTGGAAGGACTGATACTGAAGCTTCAGTATTTTGGCCACCTGATGCAAAGAGCCAACTCATTGGTAAAGACCCTGATGCTGGGAAAGATTGAGGGCAAGAAGTGAAGGGGGCGACAGAGGATGAGATAAGTAGATGGCATCACTGAGTCAATGGACATGAATTTGAGCAAACTCAGGAAGATAGTGAAGGACAGGAAAGACTGATATGCTGCAGTTCATGGGGTCTCACAGATTTGGACATGATTTAGCAACTGAACAACAACAACAGTTTCTTAGGTAAGAAACTAAGAATGTTCACAATAAAGAAAAGATAGATACATTCAGAAGACTCCCATTCATCAAAAAGCACTAGAAACAGAGTCAAGGAAGGAAGTCATAGAGCAGAGAGATAATTGTAAAAATATAACTGACAAACACAAGGTTCCCAATATGTAAAGAACTGCAATGAATCAGTCAGAATAAGATACAAATCCACTAAATGACTAAGTGGATGACAGTAATTGGCATTTTTAAGAATGATGAAATGGGAGTGGCCTGTAAACATGAAAAAACAGCTTTATTAGTAACTGAAGAAAGTGCGAAATGGAAATAATGAATTGCCATTTGGGTACAGACTGACAAAAGTTAAAATAGTAGGTGTTAGTGAGAAATAGCAGGGAGTCTCATTCAGGCTGACGAGATATTAAAACTTGCCCCAACCACTTTAGAAAACAGATTATATAAACCTCTTAGGAACTAGTAAATCTAAACTTTTTTTTACTATTCTCCTGGATAACTATTCTCTAGATCAGAGAAGCTCTTGAAAATATTCCCAGGAAACATGTGTTCATAGCAATTTAGTTTATAATAGTAAATTAGTAGAAAAAAGAGCTATCTGTAGACAGTGAAAAGGATATATATACTGTGGTAAATTCATACAAGGAAGTATTAAATGAGATGAAGGAACTGTAGCTATGTTATTGAGATTGCCTCTCAGAGGAATAATGTTAAACAAAAATACTAAGTCTCAGAGGCATACCTCGTATTGATACAATTCCATTTTTTTATAAAATGAATGTTATATTCAAGGCTAAACAATAGATTGTTTAGGAATATGTATATATATACATATATGACAAAAGCATAAGAATATTTCAGAATGATGAAATCAGTAGTGGAGGAATAATCACAGACAAATACACAGGGGACTTCAAAGTTCCTGGCAGTGTTTCATCTGTAAATCTTGGTGTTAGGTTCACAGGTGTTCAGTTTATTATTCTTTAGGCTCTGCATAGTTCACTGTACATGAACTTTTATGAGCTTTACATGTCATGCAAAAAAAAAAAATCTAAATAAAGAAAAACATCAGGGTCTGGAACCAGGCAAACCTAGGTTAGAATTCTGGCCTTATTATTTACTACCAGTGGGAACATGAACGAACGATTTCACTTTCTGTACCTTAGTTTCCTCACAGATAAAAGGGACTACAATAGTACCCTTTTCATTGGTATTGTTGAAAGGATTATATGAGTTCATACCTGAAAAGTACTTAAAATAGTACCTGGACATACTGAGCACTCAGTCAACCTTAGCTGTCATTACTGTGATTATTACTGCAATCCAGAGACATCTCTGAATTAGTACCACACTTCCAACTGAGCAAGAAGGATGTGAGCCCTGCATCATGACTGAAGTCCCAGGTTGCCTCAGCAGCAATCTGTAATACCTTCACTAGCTCACTCAACTACACACAGGCACACATGCTTCCGGGACGTTTAAAAATGGGTTTATCACGTGTTACGCTGTGCAGCACTCGATGGCATCACGAGCTCAATGAACATGAATTAGAGCAAGCTCCAGGAGCTGGTGATGGACAGGGAAGCCTGGCGTACTGCAGTCCATGGGGTCACAAAGAGTTGACAGAGCTGAATACTGCGCAGCATCCTTATAACCACAGCTTCATCTACAGTCTTTAAAGAAGTCTGTGGAAATCCCAGTGCCACGTGAGACTGAGGCTATAGAACTGTTGTAAGATTTCTTGCAAATAACAATGGGAATGATGCTGAAATCTTCTGAAAACTCTTGCCTTAAAGTTGTGAGGCAGAGACACACCCAGAGACATTCAACTAGAAAATGACCTCAGGAGCGACACTCTTAAGATGGAAAGATGGCAGACTATGACTCTGAAGATAAGGCTCGAGCTGCATAATGAGCTTGTCTCTTGTGAAAACCAGAGCACTAGTAGTTTCAGTGGTTGACAGAGTCTAGGTTTGATGGGTTTGAGTAACCAGCCTGAACACACTTAATACTACAGTTCTTATACGAATCCAGGCACATTGCAGCAGAGTGAGGCAGTGCTGTGTGCTGCCTGTGAGCTTTGACCTGTAGAGAGAAAGTGGGGAGAATCAGTAGGGCTGAGACAGAGATGGAGAGGCAGCAGGTCATGGGCATTGACCTAAATTAAAACCCAGATCCAAGATCCATACACCTGGGTCCATCACCCTTGCAAATGCAGTGGTGACTGGATGAATCACCCCAGTAAAATACTTCTTACCAACTGCATAATGCTTTATTTCTATCAGGCTACAGCATTGACTTTTCCCTTTGTACCTTAATAGTGTGCTTTATATTCCTGTATACTCTAAATCGTAGATTTCTTGAGGTCAGGAATGACTTTGATTCACCATAGTGTTTTCCACAACACTCACCAGACAAGACGAGGAGAAGAAAAGAAGGGAGGGGCAAGGAGGGAGTTCAGATTGAAGAAAGGAAGGTGCTATGGGCTGAATATTCATGTCTCCTCCCCAAATCCATATGTTGAAATTTTAACCCACCAAGTGATATTATAAGGAGGTGAGCCTTTGGGAGGTAGTTAGGTGATGAGGGTGGTGTTCTCATAAATGGATCAGTGCCCTTATAAGAAGAGACGTGGAGAGCTTTCTCTCTCTCTCTGCTTTCTACCACGTGAAGACACAGTGAGTGGATGAGCATCTGAAAACCTGGAAGCAGTTTCTCCCTAGACCCCAGATCTGCCTACACGTCTCAGTGTTAAGAACTGTGAGAAATAACTGTTGTTTAGGGCACCTCATCTGTGGTATGTTTGTCATAGCAACCCGAGCAGACTAAGACAAACATGAAGATCTCCCCACCTCTGAAATTCTCTGACTTTGTAGGATTTCTGAGGCAGAAAAGAGTAACTACATCTAAAGCAGAGCATAAATTATCACAATACTTGTTGGATAATTGTCTTCCCTTAGGAAATCAGTGTATATTTAGCATGCCTGCTCAGGTGTTTCTCCCACTTCTTCAGTTATCTAGAAGTTTGTTTTCACTTTTGCCAAGCACTCTTTGAAACTTTTAGATGGAAGATGAAAATGCTTAGTTACTAGTTTCCTCAGGTGTTACCTGAACTAGGGCAGCTTCAACTTCAGTTAAAAATAAGAAAGTACAAAACTAAATCAGGACAGCTTGGCACTTCATCAAGCAGTTCTCTGCAGCCTCAGTGGGGGCCAAAAGCTGAGTCGGCAGAGGGGCAGTGATTTATTTCTCCACATTTAGAAGCAGGATGGGAAGTAACAAGATCCTGCTTTTCTATTATCTTCCTCTTTTATAGTTTTCATTGCCACTTCCTTATCCTGTTTCCCTAACTTATTTTTACAGCACTTATCACCTTCAAGGATGCTATGCATGATTTATTCTTATTTTGTTTATGGTCCTTTCACCTACTTTATCCCCTTTAAGAAAAGAAGAAAAAAAACATTTATTATTTGGCTGTGTTGATTTCTAGTTGTGGCACGCATGATCTTTTCATTTTGGTGCACAGGCTTAGTTGCCCTGCAGAGTGCAGGATCTTAGTTCCCCAACCAGGGATTGAACCTATGTCTCCAGCATTGCAAGGCACATACTTAACCACTGGACCACCAGGAAAGTCCCACACTTTACCTTCTTTGAGGAGACAGATTTGTTTTGTTTTTCAGTGGTGTAACCCCAGTGCCCAAAACCATGGCTGACATGTAATAGACACTCATCAGAGGCCTAGTGTAGCTGTTGAATGAATCTGTTATCAGTTCCCAGGGTGTATTTAAAAGCAAGGGGTTTGAGTGATGACATTTCCAAAAACTGGCAGGTTTATCACAGTGAAGCTTTATCTCTAATTACTCTCTGTGAAGAGAATGGTGAAACAGCCCCATAGCATAGTCTAAATAGATGATGAATAAACACATGGCTTGCATGTGTATTTGATGATGGTTTTATTTTCAAAACTGTAATTAAATGAGATAAAAATATATGGTTGGAGTTGCCGAAGCAACTTAAATTCAACATAAATAACAGCTGCTCTTCATCTGGGAATTTCATCTATATACAGCATTTTTTATGCCCTTAAACATTTTTAAGCAGTATTCAGCATCCAGTAGCCCAAGAAATGTTTTATACTCAGAGAAGGGGAAGGAAAGTAGAAAAGAAATGGCCCTGTAAGAACCAGTGTAAACAAAGCTGTTACTTACAAAAACTTTGATTTTTCCCCAAATAGTTGTATAGCTGAGCACCAAAGAATTGATGCTTTTGAACTGTGGTGTTGGAGAAGACTCTTGAGAGTCCCTTGGACTGCAAGGAGATCCAACCAGTCCATCCTAAAGGAGATCAGTCCTGGGTGTTCATTGGAAGGACTGATGTTGAAGCTGAAACTCCAATACTTTGGCCACCTGATGCCAAGAGCTGACTCATTGGAAAAGACCCTGATGCTGGGAGGGATTGAGGGCAGGAGAAGAAGGGGATGACAGAGGATGAGATGGTTGGATGGCATCACCAACTCGATGGAACTGGGTTTGAGTGGACTCCGGGAGTTGAACCCAGGGAGGCCTGGCGTGCTGCGGTTCATGGGGTCGCAGAGTCAGACACAACTGAGCAACTGAATTGAACTGAACAAAGCATGTCCAATTTCTTAGGAGCAGTGAATTTAAGCATGACTGGCATTTTCTTTATGAGTCACCAATCCCTATTTAATTAGTTCAGAAGTCCAAAACTGAGTGTATAGTGAGGAGTCTTTGTTTTGAAAGCAAAACTTTCTGCAGAGCACGGGTATCAGGAAGTACTGATAAAGTTTACCTCACACTTTAAAGTTAATAAAGTAAGTTCCTCCCAGGCTGCTTGGGGAAAATGTCTGTTTTTTGGATAGGATTAAGAAAATTCCATGGGCGGAGGAGCCTGATAGGCTGTAGTCTATGGGGTCACAAGAAGAGTTGGAAACAACTGAGTGACTTTACTTTCACTTTTCACTTTCAGGCATTGGAGAAGGCAATGGCAACCCACTCCAGTGTTCTTGCCTGGAGAATCCCAGGGACAAGAGAGCCTGGTGGGCTGCCATCTCTGGGGTCGCATAGAGTCGGACATGACTGAAGCGACTTAGCAATAGCAGCAGCCACATACAATTTGGACTTCCCAGATGGCTCAGTGATAAAGAATCTGCCTGCTGATGCAGGGGACACCAGAGATGCAGGCTCGATCCCTAGATCAGGAAGATCCCCTGAAAAAGGAAATGGCAACCCATTCCAATATTCTTGCCTAGGAAGTCCCATGGACAGGGGAGCCTACCAGGCTAAGTCCATGGGATCACAAGAGTTGGACATGACTAAGCAAGTGAGCATACATTCAAGAGACAGTTTAACCATATGAGCGTCTTCCTAGTTTTATTTATGATCAAGCCAGGAGAAACTACCTCTCTTCCTTCAGAGATTATTATCCACTGCCATAAAGTGTTAGGCAAATTTGGTAGCCAGCTCATTGCTCAGGCTTGTACCTCTGAAAACTTAGTAAAAGAAAATAAATGGAATGAAGAAGTCAGAGATGAAGCCATTTCTCTTCACTTTAAAGTGAGGTTCTGCATGATGGATAGTGTGGCTGGTAGAATTGTGGTCTCTGGATTTTTATCATGACCAGTGGCCTGTATATCTTCATCTAGTTCACCCCCAAGGTTTTTCCTGTAGATTAGTGACTTCATGATGGCCTCTTTCAGCATTTCTTCTGAGAATATTTATTCTGTTACTTGGGCATATCTGACTTGCCCTCTAGGGTTGCTCGTTTATTAGGAAGACTGGGACAGTGAATTACAACTTGCTAATTTTAATTTTCAGAGGGGAGAATAAAAGCCCATAAAGTATAAGTTCAAAATGGAGATTCTCATGTTTCTTTATGCCAAAACTATAATGATAAAAAAAAAAAACTGTAATGATAAGTCTGTCAAGTGAAAGCACTGTCACACTAGATGAAGAACAGATAATTGTAGGATATATCCCCAACTAGCTAATGACAGTCCTGATTACAAAGACCAACAGGCCCATGCGATTTGTACAATGTCCTTTCATGTTTTCCTCATCTCAAGTATTCCTTGGGGCAGGTGTCAGTGGGTGAGAGGATGTTTCTTGTTTTTGGTCAAGCAGTGCATTTGTTTCATATGCTGATTGTATTCCTGTCTTAGGGTGTCTCTACGCTTTCATTTTAAGGCAGCGTAGGTGGCTTGGTGCCATTGATTAAAGACCTTTTCTCAAAGTTATCTTTAGAACATCCCTGGTCATTAAGCACACAAAGGTCCTTCCATAGCCAGGATGCTGAAAGACAGTGTGTCATGTGGACAAATACAAGAAGATTCACCCTACTCCCGCACAGCTCCTGCACACCTCAGTGTGTGAAACATGATAGAGAACGGTGCTCGACAGATACTAAGTACCCCATATGTGTCAGAGATACTTTAGGCACTGTGCATATAGCATGTAGCCTGGTAAAGACTGTAAAGATTCCTGCCACTATTGAGCCTTATTATTTTGTGTGGGGGGGGGGGCAGGGGAGGAGGGGTAGCAGGACTGTAAACCAAACAGTATATTAATGAACAAAGTAATTGCAGATGCTGGTGATGATTACTATGAAAGAATAAAGAGGTAATGTGATGGGGAGTGGAACTGGGTTAGAGGGCTATCTCACATAAAACAGTCAGGGAAGGCTCCTCTGAGGAGGTGACATTTGAGTTGAGTCCTGGAGAATGAGCATGATAAGCCAAAAGATGGGTAGAGAGCACCCAAGACAATAGCAGCAAGTTCAAAGGTCCTGAAACAGGATTAGCCTTAAGATGTTTGAAGAACAGAAAGCAAAACATGGTTGTTACCGTATAAATAAGTAAGGGGGAACATAGCAGAGCCTGAAACTGGGGGGTCTGGATAGGGACCAGATCCCTAAGGGTCATTGTAGAGCTCAGTAAAGAGTCTGTATTTTGTTCTGAAATTTACTAGGCCAGATGCTGTTCTGGAAATTTTTGTTTCTCTTTGTGTTGTGTAAGTATGAAACCAAAGATAGAGAATGCAGCTGCCTAACCATTAACACTCCTGAGTCAGGATGATACGCGAAAAAGAGATGAGCTCCTGTAGAGAAAAATGCTATAATAATAGCTTGTGTTTTAGGGCACCTGTCTCTGAAGGAGAACAACAGTACTTACGATGCCAGGTTGTACTCATCACAGCAACCTCATGAGGTAGGTAGGTGCGTACTTGTATGGAAGATGCAGGGAAACTCAAGCAGCTTAAATTGGGTTGTTCTTAGGCTTCTTAAATAGCATGGAAATCTTGATAAAATAGAACATGTCAAAGAAATGAGGAAAGAAAAACTCCAAAGTAAGAAATAAAAATAGCTATCAGGATAGCCACACACTTACAGGAAAAGGGGCAGCAAAACAACCTTTATTTTCTTGTAAAGTCAAGAAAACAATAGCAGAGAGGTAAAAAAGTTAAAAGTCTCAAATAGTTGGAATATCAGCAAATGTTGGTTTCATTCCTGATGTTTAATTCAATATGGAATAGAGAACTTGTGGGTCAAAGAAAACCTGGGTTCTAATCCATACTCTTCCTTATACTAGAACTGTAATCTTGCATGCGGATTTTATTTATTTGTATAAAGTAGATGAGTAATAATATTTCCCTCATAGAGATGTTGTCTGGTTTTAATGAATGACTAAACAGCAAATGAGAAATTGTGCTCTTTACATAAGCTAGTTGAAACTGGACTTACATTTCTTCCTAAAGAGTTAATATTTACAAGTTGTATCAATTTCCAGATCAGCCCACAGAAACCTCCTTAACACGTAACATTGATTATGCTATTTTAAGGTCTTGCCTAGGTTTAGTTACTGGAAGGTAAAATGTGCTGCGGTGATGTGTTGCAAGAAGAGAAAGAGGAGAGTAACCTCCTGCTAAATGCAGAATTGCTGATCCCAGACAAATTTGTCTTTGCCAAACTGCACAAATCTTTCCCATCCTGTATTTGTTCCCATTTTCCTTTTCAGCTCTTCTACAAAAAATAAAATAGATAATATTGAGTGAGAAAGTAGTATTGTTTATAGACAGTTTTGTTGATACGTAACTATTTCTTTCAGTAAAAAGCACCTATGAAGAAAATCAAATTTAAGAGTATTTTTAAGTCTTTAATCCTTCTTTGAGGTTTCTCAGCCCTACTTTGCCTTCTCCAGTATTTCTTAGATTGCATTTTCTTTGTTTCTTTTATGGTCAATCAAAACTCATATTCAAAGAATCTGTACTGCTCTTATTTATTTAAGAGGAAGCAATCTTAATTAATTCATTCTTCACTGTAAGTGACTAATAGCAAGGTAATACATTTGCAGTCATTTCTGGTTCTAAGATGGCATTTCTATAATCCCAAAGTAGTCCCTAAATTATAGGCTTTCATCGGCTATGGCTAATGAGAGTGAGAATAAAATTCAGATATTTGGAGGGAGTACATTGTGAGGGTTGGAATCAGCCCCTGAGAGAGCACCCTCTAGTTTTCGTTTTTAACTTTGAAAATGCTCTAAGGATTTTCATAGTGATGTCCATAGCAGTAGCCTTGGGCTATGAAAGAACCATCATGAGCTATTTCTATGGCTGAGTCATTTGTAAAATGAGTGTACATTAACTTAGGAATATTAATAAAGTTCTTTGTTATCTATACAAAAGTCTCTTGGGAAGAGACTTGCTTTTCTTCTCAATGTCAAACCACTACCCAGAAATAGATCTTGGTCCCTTACTTTAAGCTGCCAACAAATTAGGTTATTTAATATCAAATCTTCAGCATATATTATACATATTTTTTACTGTTTTACTTTGTTGTTGGAGAGAGAAAATGGCTGACACCAATACTTGGAGCCAAAGAGGAACTCAAAAAATATTTGCTGAAGGTCGGCTGACCAAATAGAAAAATTAATGACATCAGGAAAAACAAGATGCTGACAAGCATATCTATCTATCTATCTATATTCAAGTTCCGTTTCCATCCATCCTATTTTCAACTGGTGTGCAGTGTAAACTCCTAAAATTTTAAGCTCAATGAGTAAATTTATATGGCCAGCAAATAGCATAATGTGTCATCTTGTATTTCTCTTTTAAAATAACAATATTTTGTACCCTTTAAAAAGGTACACAGACATTAGTTTTTTGTGTTTGGAAAATAGTATTTCCAAACTTACTTAGCATGAAAAGATAACACTAGCTGTCTCAGAACGTATCATCATAGGAAGTTCTTTAAGGAAAATTATCTGAATTCAGTGTATGTGAGTATATCTTCATTGTAAGTCACATGAAGAATATAATCCATGTACTTGAAAAGATAAAGTATCTGGCTCACTTCAGCACCAGTCTAGAGTTGAAAACAGACCAGTCAAAGAAGAGGTATTTTAAGTCTTAGCTTATTTTGCGCAGTGCGATTGACCTACCTACTCTACTGTTACTTTATCTGGTGAAAGGTGGGATCACTCGGTTACCCCGTGTCCCTTTCTGTGGACTTTCCTGTGATGCTGAGAAATGAGAGTGCTAGTGCAAACATCCATAGACCACTGACTGTGGTCCAATTATTGTGTTAAGTGCTTTACATTCATAACCTTAGTCTCTGAAGAGTGCTATGAGATAGGAATTATTGTCCTGATATTCAAAATGAAGAAACTGAAGTTAATTCACCCACATCATATAGCTGAAGAGTTGAAAGAGACACGTCTATGCTCAGGTCCTCCTGACTCCAGAGCCAGTGTGTTAAACCATGCAGTAACTCTTCCTCTTGCTAAATACACTTTCACAGGTAGACCAGGTCAACCATGCCAGTCTCACTAATGGTTTCTTCCTTCTTTTTGAGTGGAAAGGATGTCAAAAATGGGACTTTGCAATTCATAAGGTTTCTGTAAAGTTTGACTTATTATCAGTCTTAGTTCCAATCATCCAGGAAGCCTTGCAGATGTGCATCCACGCATGTAAAACATTCAAGGAGCAAATGACAGAGTCAAGACACGATTTTAAATATGCTAAATGACAACTGATTTTTGAAAGTTATACCCCCAAAATACTTCATTTGAAATAAATGGCACAATCATCATTATGGGAATTATATTCAAAACAAATATATCCCTTGACCATTTTCCCAAGCTGACATTGATTCTTTTTATTGATTGCTTCTTTCAAACTTGGAAGAAGCAATAATAATAATAATAATATAATAATTATTAATAATAATAGTACAAAAGCAACTGGTACTGACAATTTCTTGTTCTGAGGCCACTTAGTGAAGTTTAATAGAATCCAGGTCTACCCAAGTCAGGAAAAAAAGTGAACTGGTATTTTTTTTTAACTTGTAAATGATAAATGCATTAAAATTATGTACATTACTTACATGGTTCACTGTACCATTTTTCCACTTTACTTTTCTTCTGCTCCTCTGTGGATTCTTGACAAACCATGATGTATGTTACTATCTCATTAACCTTTCCTGGTCATTTTAAAACTAAACTTATGCTCTTCTGTGGGTGGTCCTACCTTGTGGATGGCTTTAAGTCTTTCTGTTCATATCTGTGATAGGCAGCCCCTTAATGATGTCTTAAAAAGTTACTCTTCCTTATTTGTTGTTACTATTTCTCAAAAAATATCTTGGATCCTTGATTTTGCTTTCTTTAGTCCTGTCCAGTGTTTTTTGTTTTTGTTGTTTTGTTTTGTTTTATACATACTACTCCATCTCCTGCTCTAAATGTTAAGTAACTTTCCAGACAGTAAGTATCTGGAGATATTTCCCCCTCACTCTCTGATTTACTTTGCAGCCTGAATTCTAAATGTTTTCAAATATTAAGGCTTTTATTATTTATCTCATGTTGCAGCTACAAGACCTTTGTACATGTTTACTCCTCAAGGAATTTAGCTGTTAAAGCACTTCCTCTATGCTATCAATGAGCTACACATTTCAAATACTATAATGGCATATTTTTTAAAACCTCATGTAAAAATAAAGTGCTAATATTATATTCTACAGGAGAATAAAAGACAATTGTTTTCACAGAAAAATATAATAGGAAAACACAGATGCCATGAAATTATGCATATTTAGCCTTGATTTCTAGAAAAAATTTATATAAAATAGTGATGAGTGAAATCAACATCTAAATGTATGGCCACTCCGTTTTTTTTTTTAAGGTCTATAATTCACTTGTCAAAGACCATATTCAAAGCTGGAAAAAATTCTGATTTTCAGAAACCATGGTACATGGATATTAATTCTTTGTCATATGTATACATCATTTATTCAACAATATCTTTAGTAACTAGTGGCACAGAGCTAAAAAGGTATATTACCCAAGTGTCATTGTTCAGCTACCTCCATTACTATGTAGCAATCCTACTTTTTAATACAGTGGTTTCTGATTGTTTTCTCCTGTTCCACTTCATCCTCTGCACCTGATGTTTAAAATCCCCTTATCAAGTGCTCATCCACAAGAAAAAGCAAAGGAATAGAAATTGGAAATCAAATGTACCAACTCATTGCGTTGTGCATTGAAATGTGGATTTTTTTACATACTCCCTGAGGAGCAAAAATTCATTCATTCCATCGAACTTTTTTTTGTCCCTAGGATATTAGGTAACTAGTTTGAATGCTCATTCTCACTGGCTTCACTAAGTCAGGGAGGAAGTTGGGAAGTGATCGAGTCTGGTACTTGGTAGCAATGGCTTTGGAGAGAGGAAGATGAGTTTGTATTCTTCTGGCCACTTTCTCAGTGTGTAAAGAAGGTTCTAAACTTCTCTGAACTACAGTTATAGCACCTGCTAATTGGGAATTAAATCTATAATGGAATTAAATGAGATCTGGGGGAAAAGTTCTTAGCAGACCTCAATACATTTTTGCAAGTAGATGCAATCATTGCTATTAGTGTGACAGTCATGGTGATAGGACATTATAAAGTATTCTAACTAACTGGGAATGCTTGTTGCTGTGAACATTATCTAGTACCAAGTCTTTGTAGATAAAATGACGCTCAGGTAAAATATATGGGAATATTTCTGGGAAAGGCCTGGCCATGTCCAAGTTTCAAAAAACTGCATATTCACATAGTTCTTTAATTTGGAAAATTATCATGCTGCTAGCAATTAGGATCTAAATGGATAGTTATAAGTGAACAGAGCAATAATGAACAAGCAGCGTTTTCTTAAACATGTGCATAAATATGGTGGACTTTGAGTAGCCTCTTCAACTCTCACTGGATGCATTTGTTATTCAAAACCCTGTTTTAGACAAGTATGTATTTACTTTTTGCTGTACTGGGTCTTCATTGCTGTGCCCTGGCTTTCTCTAGCTGCGGTGAGCAGGGGCTCATTGCATTTCATCAGCCTCTCATTGCAGTGGTTTCTGGTGGAATATGGACTCTAGAGCACAGGCTCAGTGCTTGTGGTATTCAGGATTTGTTGCTCCGTGGCATGTGGAATCTTCCTGGACCAAGAATCAAACCCATGTCCCCTACATTGGCAGACAGATTCTTAACCACTGGTCTACCAGGATTGTTCCAAAACCCTTTATTAATGGAATAATTGAGATATGATTTGCCATTGGATTACATTATTCTGAATTGGACAGAACAAATAAATAGTAAGGCCCAGACTTGGAGCATGAAAGGCTTTGTGCTTTTCAAATATGATCAATACTCATTTAATCTTTTCCCATTATTCTTATTCTAAAATAAATCACATTTACTCTCGTGTTATTTATGAGAAAATTAAACCTTGTGTACTACATGGCAGAGGTGATTTTCAAACTCAGATCTGACCAAATGCAATCTTTCCATTCATTGTGTTTATCATCTGGAATCTATTTCAGTTAACTGCTAAGAATCTTATCTAAATATTTCCTCAAATACCAGATTAATGCGATTTTCCTAACTGTCCAAATCCTGGAACTTCATGGATTCATAAACTATAAACAAAGAAATAGGAATCCAGTTTTAGCTACAAGGGAAGTCCCTTTTAAGCTCAATAAGAACAGTTTAAGAGCTTCCCTTGTGGCTCAGTGTGGGAGGATCTGGGTTCGATCCTCAGGGTGGGAAGATCCCCTGGAGAAGGAAAAGGCTACCCACTCCAGTATTCTGGCCAAGAGAATTCCACAGACTGTATAGAGTCCATGTAAAGAGTCGGACTTGACTGAGCTGCTTTCACTTCACAAAAACAGTTTTTTAAAAATCATCACATATATTTTTTATTTTCTTTCCCTCCCATTTCTTAATGTTCTTCCTCTGGTTAGAATCAAGGCGTATTTTGCCTGGATAAGATTTGTTCTCTGTTACCCATCAGCTCTTAATTTTTCATGCAACTCTGGAGATTGGACAAGACGTCTGTGCAAAAACATAGATGACTTATTTTAAGAACCTGTATGCAGAAGCAATAATTTAGATGATTCAGTGCCATTTTTAGGGATAATGGTTTACAATATGAATGCCATAATGAAGTTTTTTTTTTTCTTTTAATCCGTAGTTTGATTTTGAAGGCTTCTCAAACCATTCTTTTAACGAAAAGAAAACAAAATCATGTTCTAGCCTCACCTAATAAAAATAATTTCATTACATGAGAAATGTAACTTAAGTTGGGGCTTCCCTAGTGGGTCAGATGGTAGAGAAATGTAACTTAAATTGTGGTCATGTTTTGTTTTGCACTAAGTACATGTGTGTTCTCCAGGTGGCCCTCTGCACACCTCAAGTTCAGCAGTCTTGGGTTCCCACAGTTAGATGGCATCTGTTAGGCCTGCCCACTAAACTCTTGAGTCCTTACAGGACAGAGCGATCTTCTCATATTATCTGTGTCCTGAGCTGGCAACCGGATTTTTATATACTTAACTGATAAAAAAAAAAAATAATGTATGAGCATAAAATTTGCCTAATACCAGAAGAAGCTGGTAATTAAGACATGTATGTGCATAAATTACTTTAACATTGTGCTGCTGCTGCTAAGTCACTTCAGTCGTGTCCGACTCTGTGACCCCATAGACAGCAGCCCACCAGGCTCCCATCCGTGGGATTCTCCAGGCAAGAACACTGGAGTGGGTTGCCATTTCCTTCTCCAATGCATGAAAGTGGAAAGTGAAAGTGAAGTCGCTCAATCGTGTCTGACTCTTCACGACCCCATGGACTGCAGCCTACCAGGCTCCTCCTTCCATGGGATTTTAATCCCTAAAACCAAGCCTGAGTACGAAAAAATCCCACTTTTAACTCCAGGAAGGCTATCCAGATTTATTTCCTAGCTCCATTACTTCCTGATGTTATACCTACCCTTTAAAAAAATGTTAGTGCCTCTCTTTTCTAGTCTGTAAAATGGAAACATTAATCGTACTTAACTCATGTTCTTATTGTTAGGATCACT
Source organism: Oryx dammah (assembly GCF_014754425.2). Classification (NCBI taxonomy): domain Eukaryota; kingdom Metazoa; phylum Chordata; class Mammalia; order Artiodactyla; family Bovidae; genus Oryx; species Oryx dammah. The sequence goes on from NW_024070193.1 coordinate 36,844,609, forward strand.
TGAGGTAATCACCATAAAATACTTGCCAAAATAGCCTGCATGGAGGAAATAGTCAATAAATATGACTGAAGTTTGATCTGCATGGATACAGGGCTTATAGCCCTACAGAACAGACTTAGCTTAGAATAATCCTTAAATCCAGAAACAGGTTACTACATGAAATATTTTAGACCAAAGAAAGAAAAGAAAAGAAATAGCTCTTAAAACAATTGTTGTTGAGAGGATTTATGTTTGAAAAGATGAAAGAAAAAAATATTTGCCGCAGGCAAACGTGTACTGGTGAAACTTTCAGCAGTGATGTTCACGTTCTCTCTGTTTACTGTCCAGGTGGAAACCACTGACTATGTGTAGCCCCTGAGCACTTAAGATGCAGCTAGTGTGACTAAGGAACTGAATTTATAAATTTTATTTGATGTTAACTGCTTTTTATCTAAATAAGGACATATGCCAAGTGGCTACCTTACAGTCTAGCTATAAAATCTATAAAATCTAGGTGGATGAGACAATAACACAGAAAAAGTTTAAGTTGAATTTCCCTGATCTGGGTGCTGTAAAGACTCTTACCTTCTTTTTGAAGTAATGTTACCTTCTCATAATGCGTTAAATTTTAAACCTCTTTTCCTTTATTTCTCCCCAACAGATCTTGAAAACTTTAAGCCAAGAACAAGAAGCACTGTGTCAGTCCGCCAAGGTCAGGGGATGGTGCTGCTGTGTGGCCCACCAGCCCATTCTGGAGGTAACTAAGTGCACACTTCACTGGCTGCTATTTTGCTTGCTGATTGTTCTCCCATGGGCATCAGCTTGGGGGACAGTGTCATTTGTAGAGATTCCCAAAGTCACTCTGTGTGGAGGAAGCGTCGTTGACAGTACCTCCCACAATTAGAATAAGAAAATATCAGATTGTGCAAATGATCCATCCCGCTGCTTGTCTACCTGGCACAAGGGGAAAGACACCTGAGTCAATCAAAATCAGAATCCTGTTGCTTGATAAAACCATGTAGGTTAATCGCCAGCACTGCTGCCAACTTGGTTGTATTACATCTCACTGTGTGTCTGTGAAGAGATCAGACCCAGAACCAAAGTCCCTTAACCACAGAACCAGGGTGATCTTGTGAGTACACATAATGACTAGATCAGTTAGGAATGCATTTGATTGCAGGTCTCTGAAAACAAAGCTAACACTGGCTTCCGTGGACTTACATTTGTGCTATCCTCACACACACAAGACTTCCAAAGTTATATAGTGTAAAGTTGGCACTACTCCTTAGGCACATCTACCAGGACTCAAGCCCTTTCTCTGATTCTTCTCTGAAGTTTCTAATGGTGGGTGGTGGGGGCTGGGGGGGAGGGGAACGGGGCAGGGCATGGTTAAGGCACCAAGTTTGCAATCCTCTAAGGTAGAAATGAGAAGAGGCCGGGACAAATGTCAGGTGTCTCTCCATTGTAAATTGCCTTCGCATTATGGAAAGTTTGCTTTGCCCAAGGACTTGTATGTATATGTCATTGATCACCCCAGTGGCAAAAGAGAAAACTCAAGTATTTTATACAGATGCGGGATGGCCCTAAAAAAATCATAATTTTGAATAAGGGAGAATATGGAGAAATGCTGTGTAGGCAACTTGAAGTGTCTACTAAAAGGATAATGATGACTGAAAGGGGAATCTGACTGCACATAGAGTTCAGTAGTCTGGAAGCTTAATAGTGATACTTATTAGGATTCCACAACAGTTTATGTTGACAAGACTGATAAACTCCATCTGTGGTCTTTCTGGGTAACGTTTGATATCTGCCCTCCTTGTTATTACCTTAATTTTCCATTTGGCATTACTCATGACTGAAAAAGAAAATCTTTTAAACTGAGAATTTGAAAACATTATTTTATTTTTTTCCTTTCTTCAAAAGTTTTAACTTTCCTCCACGCCTAATGCCCTAGCTAACATTTTTAGCAGCAAATAACAATTATTTAATAGCAAAACAGCTGCAAGGCTTGCATTTCAGGCCTGAAGAATACAAAAGCAGGTGGAAGAGGCAGGCACCCCTCCAAGTCTCAATGAAGGGTATAGAATTGTTAGGGTTTCTGGTTTTCGGAAACCAGCAGAGAATCCAGATTAGATTTCAGGAGTTTGTGTTCTGAAGAAATGGGTTTATTCTTTAAGACTTCCTTTTCTCTCCAAGTTAGTATCAGAACCATTAAATGTGGTGTCCAGGCCATGAGTTCTGGTCCTGGCTCTGTTTCAGATCATTATTAGATATTGGACTACTATGTTCAAATTATCTGTGCAACATTCATTAATCTCTAAATGAAGAGATTAAAAGAAATCTCTCAGATCCTTTATAGTTCTATCACTACATAATAATAGCTAAATAAAGACTAAATATGTCTATAAACTATATTTGCATTGCTGGAATCCTGTCCTTTATATGAGGAAAACAGTTAACTGAACATATATTTAAAGTGATGTTCATTCACACTAACGGCTCTCTTAGTACGAAATCTGATCAAAATAAGAATGGAAGATTTTGCTAATTTCTTCTGCAGGCTGCCTTCACAGTGTTAAGCTTTCACAACATGGCAGCAACTCTGAAAATTAATCGTGTAGCATATTGAGGAAAAAAAAAAAAAAAAAAACCTCACTACCTCCTGGTATACTGATATCTTTAGGAAAGGCAAAACACACAAAGTGCTGCTGTGCTTCTCCGCAATGAGGCACCTGAATACTTTCCCCTTCCCACTGAGAAATATATTAAAAATTTCTGTAGACATTCATTGAAATTTGCTTGTCTCTGCTGGCAGCAGTCAGCAGCTCTGAAATCCAGTTTCTTGAGCTGTGCTGACATTCCTGACAGTCTTGATGGCAAAAGACAAGGAAATAAATATTCTCATTATGGGCTGTATTAGAAACTGTGAGCTCAGTAATACTGTGGGCAAAGCGGGCAAGGCAAGGGAATTTGCGAGACAACAACCAAGTGGGTCTTGAAGGTTATATGAGACCATCACAGACATCCATCAGTTTGGGGCAGTGGAGTCAATGATTATCTGATGAAATCTCCCCCAATTACTCAAAACCCCCCAATGCAAACTGTCCAGCAGTGATTCTCTCATTGCTTCTCTAGGCTGTGATTACCTTAAAGCTGGCAGCATCACGAAGAGCCGCTGGCCATACTGAGCAATTTAAACCCAGCATATGGTATCCCAGTTTCTATTGTAACAGATCATGCAGAGGAAAGGAAATGAGTCAGCCTTTTATTATATCAGTGGGATACTGGGTAATGGCATGAAATCCGTTGTAAAGGATGCTGTATGTCCTGTTTCAAAAGCTGTGCAGTGTCAGACCTTCTTAGGGTACCACAGAAATGAACAGCAATTAATCTACTTTGAAAAGCTTTTCGGTCAGCAGGTATTTCCAGTGCTCTACCAATCACCATGCATAGCGTCTTTGTCATCTCTTGGTTAATAGGTACAAATCCAGATGTGGTGTCATTGCATATACAGTACTATTAAAGCTTAACCCAAACACCAAAAAAATAGAAATTGCTGTGGATGATGAGGTTGTCTGTGATGCTTCTTCACATTAGAAATAGAGTTTTAGGAGATTCAGAATTTTCACCTTGCTTTCCATCAACTCCCAGATCATTTGACAGCAGGAATTCATAATCTTTAACCAACTGCTCATTAAATAGGAACAGAAGTGAGGTGCTTTGAGGTTCTTCCTCCTAGCATACTAGAATTACCAGATTATTCATGGGTGAAATCCCCATGAACTGTTCACCAAGAGAGGTTTTTGTTTCCACCTTCCTTTTATATGTCACCAAGATCCTCACTCCTCAAAATGTGGTCCATGGGCCAGAAGTATCTTCCTTACCTGAAAGTTTATTAAAAAGGCAGCATTGGGGCCCACACAGGGCCTGCTGTCTCCAAAGTCACATTTTAACAAAATCTCCAGGTCATTTACATGCACATTAAAGTTTGAGAATCCCTGAGCTATATCTGTGATTCCCCTACACTCCTCACTTATGTCCAGGGATGTGCAGGAAGTGGAAGCATCACCAGGGCAGCATATGAGAGCCACAGGTGACCAGCCTTTTCCCATGGATATTCTGATTCCAAAAGCTTGGGACAAGGTCCCTCAGAACCATTGTTCCAGTGGACTCTGAGGCAGCACCAGATTGAAGATCCACCCACTTTGATCCCTTTTTCGCAAAACCAGCCAAGATTCACCCTGCTGAGGTGGAGTACTTTGATTTTCACATCAAACCCAAGCAGAAGGGCAGAACATCTCTTCTATCAAGTTCATATTTAAAAGAATTTAGAATAAAATATAATCACCTCAGGCTTTCCTCCAGTTTTGTCCTTGTTGTTTAAAGAAATGAACAACTAAGAAAGGACTGGCTTAATATGATTGTCATCTTTGAATGCTTTTATACAGAATGCATCCCCATTGAACTTAGATCTCATTCACACAGCATCAGACTCAGGGACCTTACAACAGTATCTGTAGAGTTCCTTAGGGGGTTTATAATCTTTAGTTTACATTGTATTATCTTTGGATCCACATGGTAATCCTATAAGGAGTAAAGACATGTGTTTTATAGAAAAGAAAATCGAAGCAAAGAGATTAAGTGAGGTCACACATTAATCAATGGCAGGTTCAGGAGTTACCTTTCCCTAGAATGTGCAACCCCTTTTTAAATTCTTTTTTTTTTTTTTTTTTAGTCAGGAGACAACTGTACAAATAGTTATTGGATGCTGCATGCATTAATTCTTGGAGTTCCATCCTAGATCAATGCAGTCTGAATTTTTTGAGAGGGATTCCTCTGGCATCATGAATAGTTTTGTTTTGTGTTTTTATTTGTCTGCACTGGGTCCTAGTTGTGGCACATGGGATCTTTGATCTTTCATTTTTGTTGCAGGTTGAGGGTTCTTTTAGTTGGAGCATATGGAATCTTTAGTTGCAGCTTGCAAACTTAACTGTGGCATGCGGGATATTAAATTGTAGCGTGTGGGATCCAGTTCCCTGACCAGGGATCAAACCTGAGCCCCCTGCATTGGGAATGCAGAGTCTTAGCCACTGCACCACCAGGGAAGTCCCACATTCATAGTTGTAATAGCATTCCAGATGACTCTAATGTGCAGCCTGAGTGGAAAATGTGTGTCTCTGCCCTAAAAAATCAAATAGGTCTTGTCCCAGCAAGACCTTTCTATTTGCAAATATCTCCAGGGTCTCAGAAATTTGCTTGAATCTAGATATATCTTGAATATTATAGCCTGAAAAAAATCAGTGCCTTTCTACTGCAAGGTTATTTCAGCAGAATATTTTGTCTTTGCTGTAGGACAAAGGTGAAAGCATGAAACTAGGATACCCACATTCTAATCCTAGCACTGCGGTTAACTAACTTGAGCCAATTATGTAACTACTCTGAACCCTCTTGTTTTTCTGTCTCCCCACACGTACTTGAGTTCCAGAATCAAGATGTCACCTTCAGAATCCAGCTCACCCAGTTTCTTAATTAGTCCAAACTATGCTGACAGGTCACTGGGCCAGGACTAATCTTGCTCTGCTGAAATGAGCCTCCTTTATGCCCAGAATAATCTTTAAGACATCTACATTCTAGTCAAGAATGTATAATGGATAAGGCAGGCATTGCCTAATTCCCCTGTCCATGTCTTACTCCCCACTCCTGCCCCAGCCTGGCTCCCATGCTTACCAATTTTATGTAACTTCAGATTTTCTGGTGCATCTGTATTAGCTCCATTGCAATCCAGACAGTTTAGCTCTTGCTTTAATGTGTCAGCCAACGGTACACGGAGATTCCATTTTTACCCAGCTGCAAACCTCAAACTGTAATACACTATTTTTGATACTGTGACCTCCCGGTATTATAATTACCAACCCCATGCATCATATCAGACCTTCTTGGATACTGACATGTTCTTGGCTAGGTTCTAATTTTCTCTCTGTGTTGTTTGGACAACTAGCCACCTTCCTTAGGAAGCAGTCCCTCCACTACCAGCTTATTCCTCTACTTTCTCTCACTGAGATTTCAGACTCTCTCCTACACCACATCTTGATTCCCAGCAAAACTCACAAATCCTTACACAATATTATGCCAACCAAATGGAATGTATCTTTGCCCTTTCAGTTCAGTTCAGTCTCTCAGTTGTGTCTGATTCTTTGCGACCCCATGGACTGCAGCACTCCAGGCTTCCCTGTCCATCACCAGCTCCTGGAGCCTGCTCAAACTCATGTCCTTCAAGTCGGTGATGCCATCCAACCATCTCATCTTCTGCCATCCCCTTCTCCTCCTGCCTTCAATCTTTCCTAGCATCAGGGTCTTTTCTAATGAGTCAGTTCTTCACATCAGGTGACCAATTAAACCTCTTTGCCCTTTAAACCTCTCCAATGTGTTTTAAGGATAAAAAGATATAATAGATGTGGTACCAGTTTTCATGATTCAAACATGCAGACATTCTTGATTTTATTAATTAGGCTTGGTTTGATTTTTTTCATTTGCATAAGCTTGAAATTAAGGTTAACTCAGAAATGTTGCTTGTCTTTGAAAACATGATTCTTGATTTATATTCATGTAGCAACTTTTAAGTAAGCAAATATTTTTCAGATATCTCTTCCAAGAGATTCATCTGGAATATGCATCTATTATTAACATAAGCTCATCATGATCTGGCATTGTGGCTTTATTAAAATGCTGATTTAGCCATTCTCCTAACATCTGAAAATTGCTCTTAAAAATGCAACATGACAGTTGAGGTAAAGTCTACCAATCATCTCTTCTTAGGCCAAGCTCTCTATAATTCTTTACATCGTACATTAGTGTGTATAGTATGTGTCTGGGGTTCATTCATTTCCTTAGAAGAAGCAAAGCATTAAGTGGGCCTCAGAGGAGCTAAGGTTTTTAAAAGATTTCTGAGAATTTTTAAAATAAACTAGGAAACATAGTCTTCAGCCTATTTTATATAGCAATTTGAAAAAAAGTAAAGTTAGAAATTTTTAAATGGCTGTGAGATTAGCAGTCACTCAATTGTCATGAAAAACCATAAAAAGAATCTCATTCTATGCATTGTAACCATCTCCTTTTCTGGTTTTAGTGGGGACATGGATGGCTGCACATATCAGGACAAAGGGTCGGCATTGCATTTCAGGTGTCTTGGGGTGTGTGTGTAGATTGAGAGAAGGTGCCCAGAAATAGGCTCAGTTTTTAAGATGTTTAAGTAACAAATGATAAATTATATTCTTAGGACCTTGAGCCTTTATTGTTTGTTCACCACTGAGGTAGCTGCCCTTTGATGTCCATTTCATGTCACCTGAAAAGTGACTTACCTGAGAGGTGCCTTATCTCCTGTAAGTAAATTTTAGAACCACAGGTGCTCAGCAAGTTAAGACTGACCTTGCTGGAGACCAGTGATTCCAAAGAGGTTTTGTTACAAAGGCAGTATGTAGCTTTCTGACATCTGGACATGGAACCCTGGGAAATAATGTTTAAAATGCTGATTGGGACAGCACTGAAATAATACTGCTATTCCAGCCTTCAAGAATATTGTGTATCAAACTCAGTGAAACCAACTTTTATGATTTTATTTCTATGGAATATGCATTCCAAGTTCCACTTCTAAGCCCAAAGCATTATATATTCATTTGAGTAGATATCTATTGAAATTCACTGAGAAAAGCTTAATATTTAGTTAGTGATAGGTTAATCAGCACCATAGTACTAGGTTTTGTTTTTTTTTTTATCTTGCATTAAATATTCTTAAGGCAGTCTTGTTAGATGCTCCTTGACTCTACCATGTTTCTTTGAAAAATACAAACCTGGATTCTTTAATCTGAAACTTAATGAGCTGATTCCTCCCTTTTTTTTTCTCTTCCCACTTTGTCAATCAGAGGAGGTTACGGCATGCGGCTGATTTAATCAGCATAGAGAAATGTGAAACAATTTGGAAGATGAGGTTTTTCTCCTTTTATTAAACCTCCTTTTTTTCACCAGTTGAGAAGAAAAAAGCCTCCTGGATCAGGGACTACTTGTTATAAACTTGTCTGACCTAAACAGCCTGGTGAAGTATTTCATGTTTGGAAGCAGAGGCCACTAGGATTATCTGTCCTTACCACAACAGATGCAGGCTCCATTTCTCTCAGCCATGAGATAATGTAGCTCAGCTGTTTGATTCCACTTATATGAGATACCTAGAATAGTCAAATTCCTAGAATCAGAAAGTATAGTGATGGATGCCAGGGGCCCGGGGTTTGGGGTGGTGAGGAAGGGAAATGAAGAGTTAGTGTTTAAGGGGAGATGGATGATGGTAAAGTGTTGCACAACAATGTGATTGCACTTACTATACAGTTAAATATGGTTAAAATAATATATGTGACTTTTACCATAATGTTTTTAAATGTTAAAAAAAAAAGAAGGAATCAATAAGGAAAGCAAAAGGGAGAAATTAAGCCCCACATTTTTAGAGGAATGGTAAGCTTCTCCATCACTAGATGTGACAAGAAGAGTTGAGATGAACATTTCTGATCTTGATTATTTCCAAAATCACTTAAGCATATTCTCTGATGCTACTGACGTACTTTTTGCCTTTGAACTTTCCTATCCATTCTTTAAAACAACTTGAATGTTTCATGACTATACTTTTGAATGCTGAATATCAATAACTGCATACTTTTTGAGTACAGAAAATGAGTTGTATCAATAGAAGCATTCCCTGATCTTAAAATAATTCTGAGTCCCTCAGTTTCTTAAACTAGCCTGTAATAGAGAATTGCTGGTCTGTTTTCAAAGAAGATCACCCTGGGCATGGTAGTTGTACACTTTGTACCTTCATTCTCCTTTCAATTCTAGTAAGAGACGTATTTAAACTGTCTTTGCACCTATAGCAAGTTTCAGGCCATAACACTTAGAAACAGACTCAGCTGCTTAATAGCAGCCCAGTATTTCTGCCTGGAGAGTCCCATGGCCTGAGGAGCCTGGCGGGCTGCAGTCCATAAGATCACAAACGGCTGGACATGAGTGAGCAACTGAGGACACACATACTTAATAGCAATTAGTTGAATTTCTTTGGTCACCTAGAGAAGATCATTTAGTTCTTAAAAAAAAAAAAAAGCAAAACTAAATCTCATGATTTTTTTCTTCTTTTTCTTCTTTGCTTTTATACATACATTTCCATGTTTATTTAGCCAAAATCAAAGATTTTATAGTTCATTACTGATGACCCTAATTACCTAGCTTCTCTCCTGATATAATAGTTACTCTGTACTTAATTTCATGATAGGCTGTATAGTTGTAGATAGATTTAACTTCAAGTTGAGAATGTCTCTATTTTCTTTTCAGACATTTTTTTTAAAAAATCAAAGTGATTATCTCCAGGTTTGATCCTTAGAACTGGAGAACCATTCATCTGTCAGAGTGAGGGTCAAACACATTAGCACCAAAAGAAAATGGCATTTGGAAAGTGAGATTTGATCCATAAAAGCTGACTGTGATCATTCAACAAAGCTCACCTGCATGCAGAGTTCCCTTTCAGAGGTATCCTGTCCCAAAAAGCAGTGAAGGATGATACTGTGTGTAAACCTAGGTGCTAGGTGGGCTGTGAAGAGTCTGCAGGTGTGAAAAGCACATTATATGCCCAGTAGAGTGCTACCAGCCAGAGCAGAACAAATGATCAGCGCTGATCCTCCAACAACATGAACCTGCCTGAGCATTTCATAAATAATCCAGTGGACAATCAGCGAAGGATATATGGCAAGCATCTTGTTTTAATGCCTGTTAGAAATAGGAATCTTGTCTTTTCAGCTGAAGAAAGAAATGAGCAGCTCTTTCGATACATTTTCAGAAATGAATCAGTGTTTTGTCAGGTCAGTGCATCACGATTTTACATTGAATTAAGCAGGATAATGGTGCAGTATACATAGAATGAGGAAATGCTGGCTGAGTTCTGGAAATTTGAAAATAGAGTCTGGTTGGGAGATCAGAAATGGAAGTCTCAAGCAGAATATTTACCACTGCCAAGGATCCTGATCCTATGAATATGATAGTACAATCCTGAAGTTGGCCATTTTTCTGATATACATTTTTATCTCATCTGGCTTAGTTTTTAGACATTTAGAAAAGAAATACCTGGAGTTGGTCAAATCAAAGACCAGGCAACACTACGCATGTACACAAATGAAGCTCACTTTTACTGACAAAAGAATAGATGGTAGCATTTTGTCTAAAGGTAGGATTATAGCTTCTGATTTAGAAGAAAATGACTTAATGAAGTGGCTGTTTATTGATCAAGGTCAAACTGTAAAGACAAAAAGCTTCTTTAACCCATCATGCTTATGTGAGTTAGCTATAGTCACTAATAATTTTGGTTTTTGAAACATAGAGAATAAATAAAAAATTTCGAATGAAATAGTGATCCTTTTATAGGAGGACCAACCCTGCCTACATTGTGAACTAAAAGAAATGTCACAAATTTAATGCAGAAGCAGGTTGGGAGACTGTTGATGATATTTTAGGTGGGTCCTGGCTGCTGATGAAGCAGTGGGCAGCCACATTGTACGGAGCAAGAATGCTCATTCCCATTTCTTACTGCAAGACACCCTATTTTTCTCACATCAGCTGGTCATAGGCTAACACATTATCACCATCCTTACCGTCAAAATTAACCCCTGGAAAGGAGTTGTGTTATAACAACACTCTGCATGAATTCATAAATCCATATGGCAGCACAGCTGGAAAGATACCTGCAGTTGATTATGTAGTGACTCAAAAATATCCAGAGCATCTCTACTTTGCAAAGTCATTTAGAATTTGTACACTTTCTCCTTCCCTCAGACTGACACACACACTAGGGAACACCTAGGAAATGCCAGAATGCTTCAGTTTTATAGGTGCTTGAAGCCCCAATTCTTATCATTTCATGCAAACCCAGATTTGCCTTTCAAAAGAATAAATAGGATTTTCAAAATAAATAGTAGCCGATTTAAGCACCCTATATTTCTTCCATTTATGGTTCCTGATTATTATGGTTCCCAAAATAGGGCCAGATTGAGACATCTCTGAAATAAAAACCTAGGTATAACAAAACATCACTACACCTTGTCTGTAGTTTTTGCTACCTTCTCAGTTTGTTCACTGTATTGCAAGCTAGCATTCCTTATCAGTGTACAATTCCTACTTCAGTGAAGTTATTGTTATCAACAAAAGTTATGATTGGGTTCCATTGCAGGACATAAATTAGGATATTGAGGTTGAAGAGAATAGATTTTTATTTTTTTAAGTGAAAGCATCAAACTTTGGCAGAACTTCTCAGATGCCAGCAGTTATGACAGATACAGAAATGAGCAAAAACAGATTGGTTCCTCTTATCATGGAATCTACAGTTCTGCTGGGGCATGAGTGGGTAATCAGATAATCACACTGGGACATGAACTCTCGGTTATGCGGTGGGAGAAGAACAGAGCTCAGTGATCTGATCCTGTAGAATAGAAGGACATGTTGTAGTCTGGGAGAAGGCTCTAGACATAAGACGTAGATTATATTTTTAAGGATGAGAGAGGACAAGGAAAGAAGGACTCATAGATTGGACAGGACAATAGTGCATAGGTCTTGGGTGGGGAGATGGCCTGGCCTTGAGAGAAAACTCAGTGTGGTGGGACCTCCAGAGCAGCAGGAAGAGTGGGACAGGTCTCAGGCTGGGATGCAGGCAGATGCTAGAGTCAGATGTGGTAGTAAAGATTTTGGTGTTTTTCCAAAGAGAAGTTAGAAATTGCTAAAGATTTTTTTTTAAGTAGTATTGTGAAATAGGTTATAAGTTAGGGTGGAAAGCATTTTAAAATGGTTTTTTGGCAGGTAAGGCTGATTTATTATTACCCAGTTTTCTATGAAAAAAGAAAGAAACAGGGGTCCGTATAGTCAAAGCTATGGTTTTTCCACTAGTCACGTATGGATGTGAGAGCTGGACCATAAAGAAGGCTGAGCATTGAAGAGTTTATGCTTTTGAACTGTGTTGCGGAGGAAAATTCTTGAGAGTCACCTGGACAGCAAGGAGATCAAGCCAGTCAATCTTAAAGGAAATTGACTCTAAATATTCATTGGAAGGACTGATGCTGAAGGCTGAAGCTTCAATACTTTGGCCACCTGATGCAAAGAACCAACTCACTGGAAAAGACACTGATGCTGGGAAAGATTAAGGGCAGGAGGAGAAGGGGATGACAGAGGATGAGATGGTTGGATGGCATCACTGACTCAATGGACATCAGTTCCATTGCTCAGTCATATCTGACTCTGCGACCCCATGGACTGCAACATGCCAGGCTTCCCTGTCCATCACCAACTCCCGGAGTTAAGCCTGGCATGCTGCAGTCCATAGGGTCTCAAAGAGTCGAACATGGCTGAGCAACTGAACAACAACAAAAATCAAACTAAAATCAGAGGATTACCATCGAAAATTTACTTGAAAAATTACTTATACACGTAGCACAGGTAGTCAAATAGAGAAATGACCATTCAGTACTGTCTTAATCCATCCAGGCTACTACAAAATACTACAGACTAGGTTGCTTATAAACAGCAGATATTTATACCCGCAGTTCAGAAAACTGGAAGTCTGAGATCAGGGTGCCAGCAAGGTGAGGTCAGGACTCTCATTTTGGTTAATTGTGCTAAGTCACTTCAGTCGTGTCAGACTTTGTATGACCCTATGGACCATAGCCTGCTAGACTTCTCTGTCCATGGGATTCTCCAGTCAAGAGTATTGGAGTGGGTTGCCATTTCCTTCTCTAGGGGATCTTCCTGATCCAGAGATGGAACCCGCCTCTCTTTTGTCTCCTGCATTGGCAGACAAGTTCTTTAGCCCTAGCACTGCTTGGGAAGCCCCTTGGTTGATTGACAGCACGTTTTCACTGTATAGAAGGAACATGACAGTTCTGTGGGATCTCTTTTATAGAAGCAGTAGTCTCATTGGTGAGGGCACTGCCCATATGACCTAATCACCCCTCAGAGACACCACCTACTAATACCATTGCCTTTATGATTTAGGATTTCAAGATACGAATTCTGAGGGAACACAGACAGTTACACTAGAGCAGATACTAACAACTAAAGAACTGAAATATAACAAGGAGGACAGAAAAAACATCTTTAAATGCCTCAAGCAATAGCCACTTTGTATTTCTCTATCAAATGCACATTAAATCTGGACACCTACTTTAAATATCGGCTTCCCTGGTGGCTAAGACAGTAAAGAATCTGTCTGCAATCCAGAAGACCCAGGTTCGATCCCTGGATCAGGAAGATCCGCTGGAGAAGGGAATGACAACCCACTCCAGTATTGCTGACTGGAGAATTCCATGGACAGACCATTGAGTCACAAATAGTTGGAAAGACTGAGCAACTAGACTTTCTTTCAATTTAAGTATATGATGCCTGCTTCACTGTTATAAAACATCTTTCTAAGGGAAGCCAGAAGTAATGTTCTATCATACTTACCAATATACATACACACCAACATGCATATACACAAATGACCTCCCCCACCCCAAGAATTATTAGGAAATTAGCAATTCTAGCTAATTATAGGGAAAGAGGCTAACATGGCATATTGGGTGTAGACATAAGAAAAGGGTGATCCCAGTTTACCCAGAAGGTGAAAACTAAAGCAATAAAAAGTTATATCTCAGTTCCTCAGAATCTTATTTAATCAGTGATAGCCAGATACCACTGTTGGAATGGAAAAATAGTTTTCAAATTGCCTAAAATTAAACTTCAAGATAGGAATTATGGAACCACCTCACCCCACCCTTGGTCAGTTTGAAAGAATAAAGTAATACACACGTTTTTGGTTCGTGAACCTCAGACATGGATAGAATTACAACCCATGTTAATAAATAAAGTTTTAAAAAAATAAAAAAACTCTAGCACAGTGACTTAAAAAAATATTCAGTGATAAAAGAGGGGAGGGGTTGAAGGGGAGGTGTCAACTATTGCCTGAGGATGCAAAACAAAACAAACACTAAAAATACAGGTGAAAGAGATGCCTTAAGGAAATACAATAAAATTAAGAGATGCTTCTCTTGTGCTTTCAGTCAAGTAAAAAGATGGTCATGTAAAAAGAATAAAGGAAAGTATAATGATCAGGAAGCTTTGTAAACAGCAGTTAGGGAATAAAGGTCTAATGTTATATAATCAATATAACTGATAATGATGTTTGATCATTATATATATATATATAAACACTATTTTATTTTATGTCACGGCACACTTAGCATTTCATATTGTACTTTTTCTACTTTGACAGGGAGCCAGAAGTTATTATGATGTTCTTTATTTTAATAATTAAAGGAAATAAAGATCTCAGTAGGTATAAAAACAAAATGTATACCTTTCAAACTGCTAGAGCAAGTTTAGTCAAAGAAACCATTCAGTTAAAATGAAGCCCAAAAAGGAAAAATGAGAAAAACAGCATAAATAAAAAATACACAAAAAGATGACAAATAAGAGTAACATAAACTTGTAACAGTAATAGTAACTTGTAACAGAAAATATAGAGGTATAATTTCTGTATTTAATGAGAACATACAATTGAATTAAAAATCTGTTTGATCTAGTCAAAATATGATGGCATCATTTCAAATAAGATATCTATTCTCCTCATAAAGTAAGCTTTATTTAAAAAAAAAAGAAGAAGGTAGAATTATCATTTTAGGACCAAAGTATTATTTACATGCTGCTGCTGCTGCTAAGTCGCTTCAGTCGTGTCCAACTCTGTGCAACCCCATGGACAGCAGCCCACCAGGCTCCTCTGTCCCTGGGATTCTCCAGGCAAGAATACTAGAGTGGGTTGCCATTGCTTTCTCCAATGCATGAAAGTGAAAAGTGAAAGTGAAGTCGTTCTGTCATGTCTGACTCTGGGGGACCCCATGGACTGTAGCCTACCAGGCTCCTCCGTCCATTGGATTCTCCAGGCAAGAGTACTAGAGTGGGTTACCATTTCCTTCTCCATATTTACATGCAAAAACATTTAATTGGCAAAGGATACTTTTTTATTATTGAATATGCAAATCTCAGTGAAGATATTCCAATTATATTAAATATCGTAAAACATAAGGTCAAAATTTATAATATTAAACAATTGAAAATACAAGGAGAAATTACTGAAGCACATTTGTTATATAACTTGACAGTCTAAGTAAATAGAAATAATAATATAACAACTTTGAATAATGTAATAATAAAATATATACGTTCACATTATTTTCTAGTGCCTATGTAATACTTATTTTAATTTATTATATATTAATCCAAGAAATGAAAACCTTCAACATGTTAAAATTGTACAGATCAGGCCTTATTTTCTGCTGTAATGTGGTTAAACCAGAGATTAGCTATAGATTAGTTTTATATTAATACAATGACAGTTGTATTTAGTGATCTCTGAGGTTGCTTCCAGCTCAAATTTTAGATGATGCTCCATTGTTAACTAATTCTTTCTCTGTGTATTTTTGTTTCACCCTTTGGGGGAAGAAGATGTTGACATTGTTTGGAGGTGTTTCTACAACATGTGGATATGTGGGTCTCTTGTTGTTGTTTAATTGCTAATTCATGTCTGACTCTTTGTGACCCCCTGGTCTGTAGCCTGCCAGGCTCCTCTGTCCATGGAATTTCCCAGGCAAGAATACTGGAGTGGATTGCCATTCCCTTTTCCAGGGGATCCCCCATCCCAGGGGTCAAACTTGCATACCCTGCATTGGCAGATGGATTCTTTACTGCTGAGCCACTTGGAAAGCTTTCCTGCAACCCATATAACTACTTTATTGCTGATTTTCCTTTTGAAAATCACTCTGGTTCTTCAAGTTAAAATAACTGTCCTTGCTACCCTGCCTTGAGAGATGGTTATCCCTAAAAATGCCTGGGTTAGCAGTAATCTGCTTTGTTTCTGCCTGGAGCTGTTTTGAGTCTCCAGTGGCAGACCTTCAGTGTGTTACTGGGGCAAGTGTGCAATGATGTGCATTAGATCTGCACTAAGCAATGCTCAGATGATTTGACTTTCTGCAGGGAATGAAAAAAATATACATATAAACACCCCTATTCCCAAGTGGCACTGTAACCTAGTTAAGAGAATTGCTTGCAGGGGACTGCATTATGCTAAGAAGACTAGTTCATTTTCAGGTTAGAAAACTTTAAATTCAAGTTGACATAGCTTCTCTTTTCATTTCCATACTCATCTCAGCTGGGGAAATGCAGCATTTGTCACTAAAAATCAACCAGTGAAATACTGCGGAGGTGGGGGTGTGGGGGGAGTATAGGGGAGTCAGTGGTCCAAAGCCTGAGAGTGGCTGTGATCTGAAATATGTTGTGTTTTATTTTGTAGCAGACACCATACCAAATGTGCATTCCACTGGTAGACCTTTTATTTTCAACAAAATCCCTTGCACCCGGCAGCAATCTTTGACAGCAGTGCAATCAACACAAATTATCTGGTGATGTACCAACATTCCAGACAGCTCATAAGCAATTAGGGATCAAGTCTGAATTAAATCCAGAGGTTCAGGGCTAAGTATATTAGGGTAATGCAGAGAATGCTGTTCTGCCAGTTTTCTGACCATGAGTGGCTTCATTCAGCAAACCTCACATTAGGCTCTCCCCTCTTAAGTACCACATGTGGCTTTTCCTGTTTTAATGTCAGGGTAGATCCATAAAGATTAATGTGTAGCTCTTGTAGGGGAGGAAAACCTTTTCTCTCTTCCCTCTAGGTTCTTTGGCTGGCCTAATAATTAAATTGGCCTAAGATCAACAGGAAAAAAAAAAAAACAAATTTGATTCTGTACATACAAGGGCCCATACAAATAAGAGATTCAAAGTTTAAGTGACCAAAGCAGGTTGCTTTTATATTTTTTAGACAAAGAAGCAATAAGCTTTTGAAGGATTGTCAAGACAAAGAAGTTTGGACTCTGGGTAGTAAATGAGTAAAGAAGTAGCAAAGTTGGTTAGAACATCCTTGTGCTTAGTCGCTAAGTTGTGTCCGACTATTTGCAACCCTTTGGACTCTAGACTTCCAGGTCCTCTCTTCATGGGATTGTTCAGGCAGGAAATACTGAAGTGGGTTGTTGTGTCCTTCTTGGCCCTAAATTCCCTATCTCTAGTGATAAGGGATAATCTCTCCTTTTGTACAAAGAGAGTATCTTTCACATGGGAGATTTATTTCCTGCTTTCAGGAGGACAAAGGAGGGTCAGTGTCTTACTTGCACTATTTCTTAAGTAACTTTAATTCAAAATAATCAGTATGCTAACATGGCACACTTTGGGATGACACATTCTTTTCTTTCATTATACTGAAATTTTCAGATTGCGAATGAATGGCCTCATTAAAGGACAAATTGGCTAAGACTAAAAGTAATCCCTGCTAATCCTAGCTTTAACAACTCTCATCTTTGCCATGTGCAAGTATCTTTAAAATGAGTTACATGGACATGCTTTTCTAGACACCTTTCACCTACAGTTTCACCATATTCCCCTTCTAACAGAAACCTAGAAACAATTCAGGATTAATTAATGGAAGAGTCCATTGTCTTTTATAGATAGAATGAGAAATATGCAAGTTGTAAGGGTTTCTGTTGACAGACTAGTAGGACATATTTGCCATTCAGACCCTACGCCTTGTAAGAAAAAATTAAGAAGAATTTGGGGTGTTGACCCTGGGATGTGTAATGCATGCATGGCTCTTGTAAGCTGTTACCTCTTAATCACTCAGGAGCCGAGGCTCTTGAAGCAGACTAATGATCCCCTGCTGACTACCGCACTGCTTGCACTTCTGCCTTCAACACATCTGTCTGCACTGCTTCCCAAGGGGACTCTCTTAAAGTTGGAAAATCTGACATCCGCACATTAGCTACCCTGTGACTTTCTCCATTAATAATGGACTGGCCCATTGTAAGCTCTGTGTTTCCTCCCCAACACCGACTGCTTTCCCTTTTATGTGTCACTATGCCAGTCATCAGAGAGACAGCCAGAGAAAAGACAGCTGGCATCTGTAACTCATAGGGGGCTCATAAATACTAAAGCAGGTAGATTGTTCTCTCAAATGAAGTTCTTGGAAGTACTGAATGATGAATGCTGTGCTTGTGTTCTCCTTCCTCTAGCTTGGTGACAGCTCTTAACCAGTTTATAAAAAAAGGAAAAGGAAAAGCAGCTCTACACCCTCAGTGACACACACACATATTCTAAATTTTCTTTAAAAGATATACTTCTAATTGTTAGTTTCAATCCTTGGAGATACAGCCCAATTATTTTGAAACATTATTTCTTTCCATATCTGCTAAGGAATTGTCCTAGGATATGACAGCTAAATATGTTGTCAAGACCTATTTTCCAATTAGTTAAAAAAGAATTATCTGAAGTAAGTCAGAATGCCTTTAAGATTTTGGCTGGCATATTTATTAATTTACCTTACATGCAGGTAGAAACTAGGGACTGGAAAGAGAAAATTTGGAACCTGCTGGGCCAGAATGGCAGGTTTTTATGTTTCTCGAGCAAACAAAAGAAAAGACAAACAAGTGATCAAAACAGAATTATGTTAGATCCCTTTAGGTGAATGGTTTTTATTTCTCTAAAGCTCATAAATACTGAGAGGTTCAGTGCTTCCCTTGACAGATTACTTGTCATGTGACTGTAGGAAGAAATTACCCCACCCAGAATCTAGGGCTGTAAAACTTTCAGGGATCACACTGAAGCTGAATTAGAGTGAACCAGATGTAAGATAATAGGGAATGGTGAGGACTCTGATGCGCTAGAGAACACACATTTCATTCAAGGAGGGACATCTGGTAATGCCTGCAGTTCACCCAAAGGCATGTTCATACGCTCGACTAGACTATCAAAATGACACGATCACCGTGGGTCATACTCAGCAGCTAACTCACTTAAGGACAAGACCCAGAGCTACACCAGACCTTCTCTCCACAGGGAGTCCTGCTGCTGCTGCTGCTGCTAAGTCGCTTCAGTCGTGTCCGACTCTGTGTGACCCCAGAAACGGCAGCCCACCAGGCTCCCCCGTCCCTGAGATTCTCCAGGCAAGAATACTGGAGTGGGTTGCCAGTCCTGGAAGAGTCCAAATATATACCCACAGGGAGTTTTTTTTTTTTTTTTTAATTTTTCTTTTTTTTCCAAGTGATATTTTAAGAGCCAAGAATGAAGATTCACTTAGTTAAGTGTGGAACCTCCTGACTTAGAAGATCCATATCTTAAAAAGATCTCTTGTAACATTTCTGCTGGCAGATCTTCTAAAGTTCCCCAGAGGACCAAGCCCAGTGGTGAAAGTCGTCACTTTCAGGAAAGCCCAACACCAGACGTGTATGAGTAGTTCATTTACTTTCCTCCCAGCCAAATGCACAGGCCAGTCCTGGGTCATTTTTATCATAACACCATCACCTTGTCACACAACTGACATTTCACCTTCATCAGGTTTCTGGGGGTAATAAGCCAGAAAGTTAATCCAAGATAAGTTTGTCCATAAAGAAGAAGACCGTACCCACTGCTAGCCTATGAGAATGTGAGTTCAGATCTTTCCTTTTCCTTTTCTCTTCTTCCTCTTCTGCCCCCTCCTCTTCAGTCTCCTTCCTTTTCATCTTCTTTTAAAAACTCTAGACTTCTAGGCTTTTTAAATGTTGAATCTCCCAGCTTTCAAGTGAGAATACTATAATAAGAGCCCTGGACTAGAAAATAAAAGAGCTGTGTTCTATTTGCTGTGTGAGCTACATCTGTAAAGTAAAAGTCTAGCCTAGAGGTCAAATGAAAAGCTATTTCTAATGATCCTGTTGCTGTTTTCTAATTGATAAAGAGATGATACTTCCTGCTCATATGCTTAATGGTAGGGAGCCTGTTTCTCTTCCCTCAATTTTTCTATTCTGCTTTATCATGTGAAATCCAAGAGTGAGTATAAAATAAAGGTCTTTCAAAACTATAAACGGTTGACGCCAGTCTCAGTGCTGGACAAGATTTTCAAACAAACACCAGCTTATTTTCTTTTGTTTGGATCACCCAAAGAAACTAGGTCCAGAGTATTACATCTGGGTGGATTTTGACTTTTAGTCCAGTTTTTCCAAGTACTGATATGTTAATACACAGTGCAGAGATTACCAGTGTAAGTTGCTCAGTCGTGTCCAACTCTCTGCCACCCCGTGGACTGTAGCTTGCCAGGCTCCTCTGTCCCTGGAATTCTCCAGGCAAGAATTCTGGAGGGGGTTGCCATTCCCTTTGCCAGGGGATCTGTCTGACCCAGGGATTGAACCCAGGTCTCCCGCATTGCAAGCAGGATTCTTTACCGTCTGAGCCACCAGGAAAGCCCCCAAACCTTAAATGACCCAAAAATGCGAATGTGACTCCCAGAAAACACTTGTGGATGCAGCTGACCGGAAGTAGCTCTGCAAACAAGCTTGAGACCCTGGGCCACAAACTTTGGGAACAGACATCTCATTTTAAAAGCAAGGAAGCTGCTGGGTGGACCCTTGTACCAAGCAGCTATAGCCCTAGTTGAAACAGCTTTATATTGTGATACTGTTATAGCCAGTAGTCACACAAATATCTTTATTTTGACAGATCTACCATCATCACCAAGGAAAGGTCGTGTGTTATGGAATTTACTTCCAAATGGAAGAAATTAGGACTACTTTCATGTTTATATTCCTGCTACACTTTCATCAGCAGGCTTACAGAGACCAGATCAAGGATTCCATTTTCTAGCCAGAAATGAAGAAAGGAATTTATTGACTCCTAACCTGTCAGATCTCGATTTGTCCAGTAGCCTAGGGATTTGGTATTTGCTCAATCCTTTTTGAAGAAATCTTTTCATTTTTTGTGGGTCAGAAGTTCTTTGTTACATGGGAAAAGCCAATCCATGAGGAACAGAAGGGACTAGACTGAAAGTGGCGATGCCTTACAGTTATTAGAGGTACTCTCACTCATGATAACACAGGCATTTGTAGGAATTTTGTTTTCATCCATTGGCCACAATATTAAATATTTCACCAAGGAAATGTTCCGTGGGAGATTGCATCTTAGGGACAGGATCTAATCTTTCATATCACAGTAAGAAGCCGATCAAAGTTGTTGAAAGCTAGCTATTAAAGGATTAAACTAGGTCACATTGAAATATATGATGTGAAAACAGAAGGGACATTTTTTTTATTCAGTTGAAACATACAAAAACTTTACAGGACTAACTCCCCCCATTTTTTCAAGACCACTTTCATTAAGAAAGATAGTGAGCTTTCATGCAACATTGAAAATATTTTTACTAAGGTTTGTTGAAGCCATATAAAGAATTTTGTTCTGTAATGTAAGTGCAATGAAAAGTCATTGGGTTTTAGGTAATTAAAGTTTAAAAATATAAGAATATAACTCTGCTTATAAATATAAGAATATAACTCTGTTTTGCAGAGTTCAGGAAATGGCTTGCAGCAGAGTCGGACTGTTGCCAGAGAAAAGAAAGTGGTAGTTGCATAATAGTCCAATACAATATGTTAGTTCTTTGTCCTACATAATGGCTGTAGTAATGGGTACTTTCTGCTCCCTCCACAAACTCAAACACAAAATCTCTCCAGGTTCCTATTTAGGGTCACCCTTGTGCTTTGGATTCTGTCCCTTCTTATTCACTCAAGGACTTTGCTCTCGCCTCTGTTTCCCTCCTCCTTCCTGCATTAGTATATTCTTCTTTCCTGGTACATCACCCCATCTGTATTTAGAAACTCCTCTGATGCCACTGTCTCGTTGCTATGCTGTCCTTTGCACCAAAACCGCACTGAAGCGTTGTCTCTATTTCTTCTGTTTCACTGCCTCTTGCACCCACTCCTACAGAACTTTTCCCAGAGTTGCACAAAAAGCAGTCTCTCTCTTTCTCTTCTTTTTTTTAATCTTCAGATTATGTATTTTATTTCTTCTTGAGTCAGTTGATCAGTTGTGGTACAAGAAATGTGTCTACTTCATTGAAGTTGACAAATGCGGTGGCATGCAATTGTTTGTATTACTTTATTCTTTTTAATGTATTTAGGCTCTATAGTGTTACCCCTCTTTCTTTACAGTATTAGCAATTAGTCATCTGTACTTTTGTTGAAGAATTTACATAGAAGTTGACCATATTTATTTATCTTTTTGGAAAAAAAATACGGTCTTTTATTTCATGAGTTTTTTTCCTATTCTTTGTCCAATTTATAGTCCATTTATGTCTGATATCTTTATTATATGTTTCATTTTTATTTTGTGTTTGTTTTTCTTTTCTAACTTATTAAAGAGAAGTCTTTAGGCATTGTTCATATAAATGAATCTCATTTATTGGGTGCATACAAATTTAGGATTCTGAAATCACCTCAGAGAATTCATCATCCTAACATTATGTCTTTCTTGTTCTGAGTTCTATCTGGTATTCATCTAGCTATGCACAAAAAAATAGTCTTGTCAGTGATGTCCAGTGTACTAATGGCGGTGGCAAATTTTCAGTTGTCATCTATTCAACCAGTCAGCAGCACTCAGTGTAGCTGATCACTTTACACTTCTTGAAATACTTCCTTCCCTAAACTTTTGGACTGTAGCTCTCTTATGTGAAGTCGCTCAGTTGTGTCTGATTCTTTGCAACCCCAGGGACTGTAGCCTACCAGGGTCCTCTGTCCATGGGATTTTCCAGGCAAGAATACTGAATTGGGTTGCCATTTCCTTCTCCAGGGGATCTTCCCAACCCAGGGATCGAACCCGGGTCTCCCACATTGCAGGCAGACGCTTTACCATCTTAGCCACGAGGGAAGCCCACGTAGCTCCCTTGGTACCCCCTTTATTTCACTGACTTATCATTTTGCTCTCCCTTCCTGGTTTCATCTCATTTTCCTGTCATCTTCTCATCTTCCTAATGTAAAGTATAAGCATCCCCAGGCTCAGGACCCACTATATGTGCATACTTCCTAGTCATGTCATTCAGCTCATGGCTTCAAGTGCCATCTTTATGCTCACATTTTCCAACTACCTGCAACACCTCTTCATCCTACCTCCTTGACTCAAATATTTATTGTCTGATCATCATTACAATTCGTTGCCTAATAGTCATTTCAAAAACGATATGACCAAACTGGAGCATTGATCATCTTTCTAAATCTAATCCTTCTAGAGTTTTCCCATTCACAAGAAAGAAAAACTCCATTCAAACTGTGATTCCCAACTGAAACTTTGGGACATGGTTCGTAATTTCATTTTCCCCTGTACTTCCATCCAATCTGTTAATAAATCCTGTCTATTTAAAATTTACTCTGCATCTAACCACTCTCCCCACCTCCACCAATACCACCCTCTTCCAGGCTCCCATCACACCCGTCTTGGATGTTCATGACTGCCTTCTAGCTAGTCTTCCAACTCCTAATCCTGTCCCTTTCTAGCTGTGTCTTAGCATAGGAGACAGAATGATACCTTTGAAATGTAACCTGTCTCCTGTTTCTTCCTTGCTTACAACTCTTCAAAGGCTTTTACATCTCACTCAGGGAAGGAAAAAAAAAAAAGTAGAAACCCTTTATCTTGGCTAGTAGGCCCCATAAACTGGTCCCTGGATGCAACTCAATCACTATCCCCCATCTCACTGGATTCTAGCCATCGACCATTTCAAGTCTCAAAAATGCTGAATGTGCCCCTGCTTGTGATGGGGCCTCTGTGATTATTGTTTCCTTGCCTCAAAGTTTTGTTCCCCATATACCTGCTTGGCTGGCAGCCCTCTCTCATTTCAGAGCCCTGCTCGTTTTCACTCCTTCCCTGGTATGTCTAAAACAGTACCATGTCTTTCATTTTTTTTCCTAATAGTATTTAGCACCATGTGACATACTACTCATTCCTGAGAATTATATTTATTAACAGATTTGAGGAATTTCATGGTTGTATTTTAAAACATTTTATGTTCAGCCCAGCACTGACATAGTTTGCCATGGCATTCTGAGATAGAATGTAATGTAAGAACCCTAGACTTGCAGAGAAGCTGCTTCAGGATTTGCCTCTTGGCGCCTCACAAGGGTGTGTTCATCTTCTCCTCACAGAGGGATGCATCAGTGGCAGAGTTTGAAATTCTCTGTTTTGTATGGACTGGGCATTCATCAATATTATGCAATTGAGAGTCACCTGAAATTTCCTTCTTCATTTCATCTGTCATTGTCCAGCCATCACTCCTGTAAAGTCCCACCTTATTCTCCCCTACTGGTACCAACTACAATTAAAAGTCAACCTCCAGTGCCTCTCTAGCAAGCCTATGCAGACTTGGAGATAAAACTGCATGGTCTAGTGAGCAAGAGTCTGTTAAAGGGGCAATAGGGTAGAATAAGTCTTATTTTGAAGCACCGTCCCTTAACTATCTGGATAAGCAGATTCTCTTCACGGCTTGTGTCATGCACAGAGACTGTTCCCTGTGGCAAGCTGAAGGTCTGTGTCTGCAAGGCTTCTCTCAAGTAAGCCTGTCTTCCTCAGCTCCTACCTGGTGAGTGCATACTAGCCGAGAATCAGTTGTTCTTAGACCTAGTTTGTATATGCCTGTTGTACTTATAGCTATGTACATTAAAAATTACATAAGTTAATGAAATATCATGAAAAGGAAAGAATCTCCATTTCCATAAAAACTGCATGAAATATTTTGGGGGAAACCTCAGGAAGGTCAGTTAATAAAAAATGAAGATGCTATAGACATGAAAATTATGAGTTTAGGGGGAATCATTAAACTCTGGTAGTATTCTTTACTCATATTGTTTTACAAGTCTTTTTTTTAAGGAAATCAAGACTGTAAGTGACAACTGGTAATACATGATGAGTATAATTTATATGAAAACAATAACAACATGCTCAGTCAACAGCCAGATTTAAAAAGAAAAGTCAAAAAATGAAAGGACAAAGGGATGTATTGGTCCTATGACAAAAGATTGACAAATAATCAGTTTAATCTCCAAAAAATGAGCAATTTTATTGATGAAAAATAATCATATATAACCTATATAAATGGATGAATAATGTGTAAATGTAACGGCATTAAATGTTTAAGATATAAATATGAAATTTTTTATGGTTTCCCACTTATACCAACGTTTTTAATTAACCAACCAACTCTAAATTTCAGCAGTGTAGGATAAAAGAGTTTTTACATTATTTGAAGACAACTTTCAAAAGTAGGGATTACCATCCCATTAGAGACATACCAAGAATAACAAGGAAGGTAAAAAACTCAGAAAAATTCTCTGAGAAAAGTAAATTGTCATTCCCATTTTCTGCATGAGACTTTCAGTTCAGTTCAGTTCAGTTCATTGGCTCAGTCATGGCTGATTATTTGTGACCCCATGGACTGCAGCATGCCACGCTTTGTGTCCATCACCAACTCCTGGAGCTTGCTCACAATCATGTCCATCGAGTCAATGATGCCATCCAACCATCTCATCCTCTGTCGTCCCCTTCTCCTCCCACCTTTAGTCTTTCCCAGCATCAGGGTCTTTTCTGAGGAGTCAGTTCTTCTCATCAGGTGGCCAAAGTATTGGAGTTTCAGCTTCAGCATCAGTCCTTCCAGTGTATAGTTAGTACTGATTTCCTTTAGGATTAACTAATTTTATCTCCTTGCAGTTTAAGGGGCTCTCAAGAGTCTTCTCCAACACTACAGTTCAAAAGCATCAATACTCAGTGCTCAGCTTTCATTACAGTCCAACTCTCACATCCAAACGTGACTACTGGAAAAACCATAGCTTTGACTAGACAGAACTTTGTTGGCAAAGTAATGTCTCTACTTTTTAATATGCTGTCTATGTTTGTCATAGCTTTTCTTCCAAGGAGCAAGCATTTTTTAATTTCAAGGCTGCAGACACCATCTGCAATGATTTTGGAGCCCAGAAAAATAAAGTCTCTCACTGTTTCCATTGTTTCCCCATCTATTTGCCATGAAGTGATGGGGCTGGATGACATGATCCTAGTTTTCTGAATGTTGAATTTTAAGCCAACTATTTCACTCTCCTCTTTTACTTTCATCAAGAGGCTCTTTAGCTCTTCTTCACTTTCTGCCATAAGTGTGGTGTCATCTGCATATCTGAAGTGTTGATATTTCTCCTGGCAATCTTGATTCTAGCTTGTGCTTGATCCAGCCCACTGTTCCTCATGGTGTAATCTGCATGTAAGTTAAATGAGCAGGGTGACAATATACAGCCTTGATACACTCCTTTTCCTATTTGGAACCAGTCTGTTGTCCCATATTCAGTTCTAACTGTTGCTTCCTCACTTGCATATAGATTTTTCAGGAGGCAGGTCAGGTGGTCTGGTATTCCCTTCTCTTTAAGAATTTTCCAGTTTCTTGTGATCCACACAGTCAAAGGCTTTGGCATAGTCAATAAAGCAGAAGTAGATGTTTTTCTGGAACTCTCTTGCTTTTTTGATGATGCAGCAGATGTTGGCAATTTGATCTCTGGTTCCTCTGCCTTTTCTAAAACCAGCTTGAACATCTGGATGTTCACAGTTCATGTACTGTTGAAGCCTGGCTTGGAGAATTTTGAGCATTGCTTTGCTAGTGTGCGAGATGAGTGCAATTGTGCAGTAGTTTGAGCATTCTTTGGCATTGCCTTTCATTGTGATTGGAATGAAAACTGACCTTTTCCTGTTCTGTGACCACTGCTGAATTTTCCAAATTTGGCAGCATATTGACTGTAGCACTTTCACAGCAACATCTTTTAGGATTTGAAACAGCTCAACTGGAATTCCATTGCCTCCGCTAGCTTTGTTCATAGTGATGCTTCCTAAGGCCTACTTGACTTCACATTCCAGGATGTCTGGCTCTAGATGAGTGATCACACCATCATCGTTATCTAGGTCCTGAAGATCTTTTTTGTACAGTTCTTCTGTGTATTCTTGCCACCTGTTCTTAATATCTTCTGCTTCTGCTAGGTCCATACCATTTCTGTCCTTTATTGTGCCCATCTTTGCATGAGCACAATACCATATGTTCACTTGGTATCTCTAATTTTCTTGATGAGATCTCTAATATTTCCCATTTTATTGTTTTCCTCTATTTCTTTGCATTGATCACTGAGGAAGACTTTCTTATCTCCTTGCTATTCTTTGGAACTCTGCATTCAGATGCTTATATCTTTCCTTTTCTCATTTGCCTTTTGCTTCTCTTCTTTTCTCAACTATTTTTAAGGCCTCCTCAGACAACCATTTTTAATTTTTGCATTTCTTTTTCTTGGTTATGGTCTTGATCACTGCCTCCTGTACAATGTCATGAACCTCCATCCGTAGTTCTCCAGGCACTCTCTCAGATCTAATCTCTTGAATCTGTTTGTCACTTCCACTGTATAATTGTAAGGGATTCGATTTAGGTCGTACCTGAATAGTCTAGTGGTTTTCCCTAATTTTTTCAATTTAAGTCTGAATTTGGCAATACAGTCAGCAATAACAGTTTTTGCTGACTGTATAGAGCTTTTCTATCTTTGGCTTCAGAGTATAATCAATCTGATTTCAGTATTGAGGATCTGGTGATGTCCATTTGTAGAGTCTTCTCTTGTGTTGTTAGAAGACGGTGGCTTCCAACCCTAAAGCATGACACTTCCAATCGTAAAGCATCAGGCTTTAGGAGGATAAATAATTTTGAAGCTGACCTTTGAGAACTAAGATCTACCTCACTCAAGGATAGATCATGTTCTACATTCTTAGACTTATTGCCTCTTCAAACCTCTCCTCCCACACTTTTATTTCAGTTCAGTTCAGCTCAGTTCAGTCACTCAGTCGTGTCTGACTCTTTGCGACCCTATGAATTGCAGCACGCCAGGCCTCCCTGTCCATCACCAACTCCCGGAGTTCACTCAAACTCACATCCACCAAGTCGGTGATGCCATCTAGCCATCTCATCCTCTTTCGTCCCCTTTTCCTCCTGCCCCCAATCCCTCTCAGCATCAGAATCTCTTCCAATGAGTCAACTCTTCGCATGAGGTGGCCAAAGTATTGGAGTTTCAGCTTTAGCATCATCGCTTCCAAAGAACACCCAGGGCTGATCTCCCTAACAATGGATTGGTTGGATCTCCTTGCAGTCCAATTTAGATCTTTTATATAATGGCTTTTTCAAAATAGATGTCAGCTAAAGACTGCTGACCTAACTGTATATTTAATTAATAGCTTCTGAATCATTATTTATGTTATAATAGGAATACCATTTTTCCTCTCTACTGGTTTCCTTTAGAACTAACTCTTGTAACTTCCCTGACTAACTAAACACTGTATTTCAAATCTCTTGGAGCTTTTTCAGTTACAAGATTTGGGAAAGTCCTGTAATAAATAAATGGTATTTCCCAAACATATTTGTCCACATGGTTTTATCATGCCTCTTTCACTTCAATTAAACCAGCACACTTTAAAAATGTCAAAAATTTTAACATTTTAAAGCATCTGCATGCTTTTTAGTACATATACTCATACTTTCTCTTCTGTGCAGTCCTACTCTTGCATATGCTCAGCCTATTGACCATAGTTCTCCGATCTGAATCTTTTTATTGCACCCTTGTTTTTCCAAGATCTTTATCATAATCACTAGAGAAAAGGCAGATGTCTCCAAATATAGACTTGGCCATTTCTTCTGATAGCTGAACTGTGACCTTGACTACTGTCCCTGTAGAGGTCAATGAGGGCTTCATGAAATTGTCCACAAGCAGAGATGGAGCTAGACTGAAATCACCTCTTGCTTTAAAGATCCCATCCTCAAAGAGTTATTGCAGGATGGGTGAAGTGAATACCATGCACCATAAGATCTGCTTTCCTGGAAATATGATCAGAATTCAGAAAATCTGCTCCCATAGAACTGTATCTTTGCTGTGTATGTCCTACTGTATCTGTGGTGCTTAGGAGAATGCCTGAACATAATAAGCACACGTTTAATATTTGTTGAAGATGGCTAAGA
Source organism: Oryx dammah (assembly GCF_014754425.2). Lineage (NCBI taxonomy): Eukaryota > Metazoa > Chordata > Mammalia > Artiodactyla > Bovidae > Oryx > Oryx dammah. Next base: position 36,873,536 of record NW_024070193.1, read on the forward strand.
CAGTGAAGAATCCACCTGCAATACAGAAGACCTGAATTTGATCCCTGGATCAGGAAGATCCCCTGGAGAAGGGCAGGGCTACCCACTCTACTATTCTCGCCTGGGAAATCCCATGGACAGAGGAGCCTGATGGGCTACAGTCTATGGGGTCATAAAGAGTCAGATATGACTGGGTGACTAAGCAAAGGATATAGAGTTTTAGTTTGGGGTGATAAAGTTCTGGAGATAAATAATAGTGATGGGTATACAATAGTTTTGAATATACTTAATAGCCTGGAACTGTATGCATAAAAGATGTTTAAATGGGGGCTTCCCTGGTGGTCCAGTAGTTAAGAATCTACCATGAAATGTAAGGGATGCTGGTTTGATTCCTAGCCCTGGAAGATCCCACATGCCTTGGAGCAGCTAGCCCACAAGCCTCAGCTAATGAGCCTGTGCTCTGGAGCCCATGAGCCACAACTACTAAAAGCCACGTACCTAGAACCTGTAGTCCACAAGAGGAGAAGCCACTGCAATGAGAAGCCCTCACACTGCAACTAGAGAGTAGTCTCTGCTCACCGCAACTAGAGAAAGCCCAAACACAGCAATGAAAACCCAGCACTGCCAGGAAAAAAAAAAAAAAAAGTTGTTTAAATGGTACCTTTTATGTATATTTTACCACAATAGATTTTTGTTTTGTTTTTTTAAGGGGAAAAAAAAACAAACAAACAGACAGACTTAGGTATTAAGAAAGGCAAGATTTTGATGGATTCTTCCACTGAAGCTTGCCCTAATCACTTGGTAGATATCCAGAGTCATTTGACTTCCCTGGTGGCTCAGATGGTAAAGCGTCTTCCTATAATGTGGGAGACCCAGGTTCAATCCCTGGGTCAGGAAGATCTCCTGGAGAAGGAAATGGCACCCCACTCCAGTACTGTTGCCTGGAAAACCCCATGGATGGAGGAGCCTGGTAGGCTACAGTCCATGGGGTTGCAAAGAGTCAGACAGGACTGATCGACAAAACTTCACTTCTTCAGAGTCATTTAGTCACCAATGGGAGCAGAAGCAGTTATATAGTGCTGGCACACCACAGTTGGGCACAAATAATAGCTGCCCGCTTCACACATGAAGACCAAGGAAAACAAAGTGGGTAGGATTGATAGAAGTCAGGAAGGTTTGTTTTGTGATTACATGTAATGTGTAAAAGCCACTCAGCTAAGATTTTGGAAACTCTGTCTTCAAGCCCCAGGCAGTAAAACTATCAATGAACAAGATAATATAGATCTGGCTGCGATTCACATGCCCCATTCAAACAGACCAGCAACTACTCATCTCAAGCTAATTATCTCCTTGAAGAAATACAGGTTCAATATTACCTGGCCTTAGGGTTTTTCATGAGAAACCATAGTGTGGAATTCTGTGAGGAATACTTCAATTTTTATCTGCTGGAGATCAATTTATGCTTCCCTGGTAGCTCAGCTGGTAAAGAATCTGACTGTGATGCAGGAGACTCTGGTTCAATTCCTGGGTTGGGAAGATCCCCTGGAGCAGGGATGGGCCACCCACTCCAGTATTCTTGGGCTTCCCTGGTGGCTCAGATAGTAAAGAATCCACCTGCAACAGGGAAGACCTGGATTCAGTCCCTGGGTTGGGAAGATCTCCTGGATGAGAGCATGGCAACCCACTCCAGTATTCTTGCCTGGAAGATCCCCATGGACAGAGGAGCCTGGCGGGCTACAGGCCATGGGGTTGCAAAGAATCAGACATGACTGAGAGACTAAGCACAGCACACATACCATAAACATGAAAAATATAACCCAACTATTGTATAGATCTGGCCTCTTATCCAACGGCTTAAATCAGTGGTGTCACTGCTACTGTCTTTATATTTATTTTCTTTATATTTCTGCTTTGGAGGAAACTGTTATCACTTTCTCACAGATGATAGTAATAATCTCATGTATTTTATACATTTTACAGTCTAGGCTGATGTGTGGTTAGAACAGATACCATCACCCACGTTTACTCTTGAAACCACTGAGACTTTAAGTGAAAAGACCTTACATTGGTATCCGGCTTCTTGTGAAATAATGCTATATATCACGTGACCTCCAATGGTTGTCTCCAAAGCTCTCCCTTCAGTCCTCTAATTTATCATTTATCTAGATGAGTTCTTTCTCCTTCATGTTGTAGGAAACTGAGTTTCTTGGTGGTGTTTTAGTTGCTAAGTCGTGTCCAACTCTTGCGATGCTATGGACTATAGCCTTCCAGGCTCCTCTGTCCTCTGAGTTTCTTAGTTCCCCACAATTGCTTCTGTGAGTCAGATGGGAGAAAATAAAAATCATTACCTATGCGAACTATAGAAATAGGTTTGTATATTTAGCCCTAATAAATGCTATAACTAGGTAATTTAAATCATATAATATTTACCATCTTTCCCAAGATGGATAGTTGTTTTTTTTCCCCCCTGAGGGAAGCTTTAAGTTAGGGATGTGTTTAAATCCCCTGTCATGTTCGACTAATCATTAATGTTTACAGTTGCTATAGCAACTAGAAATGCTGGCAATTGAGTAGGAAAGGAGCCTGAGAGAGGAAGATAAGCTGTGTCAATTATTGAACATCTGTCAAACATTTGACCAATTTAAAGTGACAGGCAAAAAGCTAGAAATTGAAAGTGGGCAAAATGTATTTTTACTAACATTCACTTATGAACATCAGGTTTGTATTGTTTTGCCACTCTTATGGAGGGGTAATTAACTTTTATTTTCATCCACATAAAGGAGGTATTTTCTATGGGTAAGATATAGCTGCTTGTGTAATTTTTTATGCTGTAATAGTATTAATCCATCTCTACTGGATGTTGCTTTGCAGTTTCTTGAGCTCATTTGCATACATTATTTAATTGCATTTTCACAATAACACTGAATTTGGCAGTTTCCTTTGTATAAAATTTTACATTTTATTGGAACAGAGAGGTTAAGACAACTATGCCCTAGAACATATGCCTCTTTGGGAATGCCCTGCCGATCCAGTGGTGGGGACTTGACACTTTCACTGCCAAGGGACCAGGTTCAATACTTGGTCGAGGAAGCAAGATCCTGCAAGTCTCTCGGTGTGGCCAAAAAAAATTTAAGAGAAAAACTCCTACACCTCTTTACTAAAGGTTTTCCTCTTCCCATCCTAGCCACTGGCCATCTATGCAGGGGCAGAACCCTAAATATTGTTGCATGCATCCCCATTCCCACTCTTACACTATGGCAGCATCCCAGATTTTTTTATGACCCTCTTTTCCTCTGGGTACCAGGGCATCCTCAGAACCCTGACACAGCATTCAGGTTGGCCAATACCAATCAAGCAGGGTTCCATAGTCAAGTTGAAATCTATTCACTGTGACTGTGCGGTAATGATTTCTCACCTTGGCTTTGTGTGTTCTTGTTTACAAATCTTTTTCATATGAATGGTCTTATTTGGTCATCTAGCCTGTAAGGTAAGGGTTATCCCTTCTTTACATGTGAGAAAATTGAGGATTAGAGAGATTGAGTGATTTTGGCCAATATCACAGAGTTAGATGGAGGATACCTCCTCCCCTCCCACCTCTCAACTACACTGTCAGTTCAGTTCAGTTGGTCAGTCATGTCCGACTCTTTGAGACCCCATGGACTGCAGCATGCCAGCCTTCCCTGTCCATCACCAACTCCTGAGGTTTACTCAAACTCATGTCCATTGAGTCGGTGATGCCAAACAACCATCTCATCCTCTGTCATCACCTTCTTCTCCCGCCTTCAGTCTTTCCCAGCATCAGGGTCTTTTCCAGTGAGTCAGTTCTTTGCATCAGGTGGCCAAAGTATTGGAGTTTCAGCTTCAGCATCAGTCCTTCCAATGAACATTCAGGACTGATTTCCTTTAGGATGGACTGACTGTATCTCCTTGCAGTCTAAAGGATTCTCAAGAGTCTTCTCCAACACCACAGTTCAAAAGCATCAGTTCTTCGGCGCTCAGCTTTCTTTATGGTCCAATTCTCACATCCATACATGACTACTGGAAAAAGCATAGTTTTGACTAGATGGACCTTTGTTTGCAAAGTAATATCTCTGCTTTTTAATATGCCATCTAGGTTGGCCATAACTTTTCTTCCAAGGAGCAAGCATCTTTTAATTTCATGGCTGCAGTCACCATCTGCAGTGATTTTTGAGCCCAGAAAAATAAAGTCTGTCACTGTTTCCATTGTTTCCCCATCTATTTGCCATGAAGGGATGGGACCCAATGCCACAATCTTAGTTTTCTGAATGTTGAGTTTTAAGCCAACTTTTTCGCTCTCCTCTTTCACTTTCATCAAGAGGCTCTTTAGTTCTTCTTCACTTTCTGCCATAAGGGTGGTGTCATCTGCATATCTGAGGTTATTGATATTTCTCCCAGCAATCTTAATTCCAGCTTGTGCTTCAGCCAGTCCAACATTTCTAATTATGTACTCTGCATATAAGTTAAATAAGCAGAGTGACAATATACAACCTTGACGTACTTCATTCCCGATTTGGAACCAGTCTGTTGTTCCATGTCCAGTTCTAACTCTTGCTTCTTGACCTGCATACAGATTTCTCAGGAGGCAAGTCAGGTGGTCTGGTATCCCCATCTCTTTAATAACTCTCCATAGTTTTGTGATCCACACAGCCAAAGGCTTTGGCGTAGTCAATAAAGCAGAAGTAAGAGAAGAAAATTGGTATAAAGACCAGTGTCATGGAAACCAAGCCCTGCCCTAGTCACTTACTAACTACAAACAAGACAAAACAAACAAACAGAAAGCATGAAAGATATCTGGTGCCTCTCTAGGTGCCTCTCCATGCTTCTGAAAAGGAAAATGTTAGCCAGCTTTTCTCTAGAGTGCTTCCAGCTAAAATCTGTAATATATGAGCTCTGATTCTAACTTGATTGCCAAGTTTTCCAAACACACTATTTATCACCCACACAGTTCTGTTTGTCATTGCTTCCCCAGCTCCTCTCAGCTCTCAGTTTCTAGGAAGTGAGAGAACATACTAATTTTGAATTATGATTTTTCTGTTTCCACTTATTAGCATCGATATACAATCACTGTGAGGAGGGAATGGCAACCCATTCCAGTACTCTTGCCTGGAGAATCCCATGGACAGAGGAGCCTGGCAGGCTACAGTCCTTGGGTTCGCAGAGTCAGACACAACTGAAGCGACTGAGTACGCATGCACTAGCCTGTACAAATGGTCAGAAGATTTAATTTTCTGCCTTAGCTTTGTTTAATGCTAAGATTTAATAATTCATTTTTCTTTCTGTTCCTCACTTTCCTTTCCTGGAATGCAGATAATACTTCCTAGATGTGAATCAAATGAATAACAGAAGTGAAAATAATTTCAGGAAAAGACAGAACTATACTGAGATATCAGTACAGCTTTATTAACCATAAATCTTAATTTGATCTGTGACAATAAGTGGATGATTTAGAATGGATATTTAGAGTGAATTATACTGAATATGTAATTTATCAGACCTACTAACTATCTTTGTTGTCGTTGTTTAGTCACTAAGTCATACTGGACTCCTTTGTGACCCTATGGACTGTAGCCTGCCAGGCTCCTCTTGCCTGGGGTTTCCCAAGCAAGAATACTGAAATGGGTTGCCATTTCTTCCTCCAGAGGACCTTCTCGACCCAGGGATTGAACCTGAGTTTCCTGCATTCATAGGCGAATTCTTTACCACTGAGCCACCAGGGAAGCCCATTTGCCATCTTTGCCTTATCCATAATAACAACTAACATTAGCCAACATTCATTGAGTTCTTGTATCTACTGGACATTGTGCTAATTAAAATTAAGCACATTCCTCACCATGTTACCCTTGATCCTCTCAAATACTTACAAAGTGTAAGTATCATTATACTCATGGTCTGATAGAAATGGCAAAGCGAAGTTTCAGGACCAGGTATGTCTAACTCCAAATACTAGCATGTATGCTTGACCAGTTGTAAAAAATACTCCAAAACACCTGAGGTGAGAATATTCATCTAAAAAGATAAGAAAACACAAACTTGTTTAGATATCAGATAAAGGGTTGTGATCATCACATGTTATTTTTCTCCTGAAGGTTTTTCTTGAAGCTGCCTTCTTTTCTTGTAGGTCTTTGTTCCATTGCCTTAAAAGAGATACATGAGTCATTGGTAAGAATCCACAGTTCCTAAGAGTCACTTATTTAAAGAACAATTTTAAGTGGCAGTGGGTGTGTGGTAGATTAGTAAACAAGTATTTTTCAAAGGACATTCTGAGGGAATTTATGAAGGATAGTAAATCTCTAGAAGGGAAAGAAAGGACAAGAGTTAATATTAGCCAAGATATTTCTGATTGCAGGGGACAGAACCTCAGTACTCACTGGGGAATTTTTTTTAATGAACAATTTACTGATTTTTAAAAATTAACAGATTACATGAAGGGCAAGTATATTTCCTCCAGATTCCTTTTTCTCAAAGACCTCAAACATGATGTGCTCTGACTTGCTCAACCTGGCAGCTCTGAGTCTTCTTTTCATCCTTTTACACCAGCTTGTCACAAGTACCTTAGACAGCAGCATGGGGCATTCTGCTCACAACCTCTAAGTCTTGGACCTTGAGAGAAAAGCCCTTTGTGCTCAACTTGAATTGTATTATATTCTTATTGGCTGGGTTATGTCATGTGACCTATACTGAGCCAATCGCTGTGCCTTGGGAGATACAGTAATATGATTGGTCTTCCTCATGACTTACCCTTCTTCCTATAACCAGCCATTGAGGAACAGTGATTAGATACCATGAGAACCAAGTGAAGATGTATTGCTGAGAAGAAGAAAAGTACCTTTCATGGGAAACCAGACAATGAACTCTAACTCATGGATGATAAATCTTTCATCCAATCTGTCCATCACACCTCAAGGCAAAACTTCACTACTGCAGTTCAATCAAAGCTTTTTTGTCTCTTTTTCTGTAGGTCCAAGTTAAAACAGAAAATACTTCTCTTTGGGGAAAGGTGGATTTATTTATAATAGGTCACCAAGCCACATGCTTTGTTAGGGGTCTCACTTCAGCATTGACAAGATAAAGAGACGAGACAAGAAAGATCATCTTGGATTACAGTGAAGGCTAGTAATTTCTTGGTAAATTTGATTGATTTAAAGTTACTGGCCGGCTACAGTCTATGGGGTCATAAAGAGTCAGACATGGCTGAGTGAGTAACAACACTTTCACTTTATGGGCTTCCCTCATAGCGCAGTCAATAAAGAATCCACCTGCAATGCAAGAGACCCAAGTTAGATTCCTGGGTTGGGAAGATCTCCTGGAGAAGTAAATGGAAACCCATTCCAGTATTCTTGCCTGGGAAATCTCAAAGATAGAGAAGCCTGGTGTGTAGAGAAGCCTGGTGATAGAGAAGGCAGTCCAAGTCAGACATGACTTAGCTACTAAACCACCACAAAAGTTAATTTATGCTCAGAATTTAAATGTCAGGTTTTTTTTACTTTTACATCACATCTTTAATTGATGAAGGTGTAGAACTGTTTAATAATCTGGTGAAAAGGGTGTGTATTTGGTGAACTTGTTGATATTGTTTGTTAGCTTGTTCAATTAAGCTTATTACTCCTTGAATCTTTTTAAAATGTAAATAATTATAGGCTAATTAACTTTTTTTTTTACCATTTACTTAAAATTTTTCATCGTTCTTCTGAATGCATTTCAGTTCCCACACTAAATATTTATTTCTCTTTTTTCTCTTTCTCCCCAGAAATGGTTTAGCTTAAAGTAATAAGACAGATTTTGATTATGCCTTGATAGCACTGGTTCTATTAATGATGATTGGTGCAAACTTTTCTTAGAACATGTCTTTAAATGCTGATGATACACTTGACATGTACATTCTGGTGTTTCAGGATTTAACTGGTCAGCTAGTTCCCTGGAATTCTGAGCATCTCCTGGTTCCAGCTATAAGATTAGGTAATGTGGAATACAGAAGCAGACACGATTGTCATGATCCTTGCCATAATCCCCACTTCAGCTCTGTCAGCAAAGGGCCTGGGACATCAGTCACGATAACCTGTGGGCCACCACATTACTGGCTCAGTTAATCTGAAAGTTGCAGTTGTGATGGTTTGTAGCATAGCAAAAGAAATCTCTGCTATGGTCTTAAGAGATGTCTGTTTTAATCACAAGTCTAATTCCACTAGTTCTCTCTGTGGTCTTGAAATATATCCCTTGACTTTCCTGTGTCTTACTGTCCTTCTTTCTCCAAAAGAACTGAATTTTATCCTATATATGTTCAAACATTGTCAGAACTAACAAATGAGATTGTGGATAATGAATTGTTTGGGAAATGTAAAGAATTAAGCAAGTTGCAGTTCTGCTATTGTATAGGTTTACTTCATTTTATTTCACTTCGTTTTACTTCACAGATGTTTCTTTGGAGTGTAGTTGCTTTACATTGCTGTGTCAGTTCCTGCTGTACAGCAGAGCAAATGAGTTATATGTACACATATATCTCCTCTTTTTTGGATTTCATTCCCTTTTAGGGCATTACAGAAAACAAAGTAGAGTTCTCTGTGCCATACAGTAGGTTTTCATTAGTTATCTGTTTTATACATAGTAAAAAAACATTTAAAAAATGCATAGTATATATATTTCAATCCCAGTTTCCCAATTCATCCCACACCTCCCTTCCCCCTTTGGTACCCATCAATTTGTTTTCTATGACAGACTTCTCATTTTTTACAAATTGAAGGTTTGTGGCAACCCTAAGTTGAACAAGTTCTGTAGGTGTGGTTTTTCCAAAATCGTTGGCTCTTTTATGTCTCTGTGTTGTATTTTTGTAATCCTCACAATATTTCAAACTTTTTCATTGCTATAATATTGTTAGGGTGACCTGTGTTCAGTGATGTTTGATAGCACTTTGCAAAAAGATTACAACTCACTGAAGGCTCAGATGATGGCAAGCATTTTTTAGCAGTAAAATACTTTTTTAGTTTTAAGGTATGTACATTTTTTCTCGATATAATGCTATTGAAAATTTAATGGACTGCAGTATGATCTAAACATAACTTTTATATACACTAGAAGACCAAAACATTCATTTGCATTGCTTTATTGTGGCTGTCAGGAACCAAACTCACAATACTCTGAATTATGCCTACACTTAGAAGATGTATCCTTACTTAAAGTTAGATGTGAAAATGTGGCTCACTGGACCCATGGTTACCTTTCTTATGCATGTAAATACCCAGTACAGGGATTACTGCCAACTTTGAGTATCTGAAATCTGGCCAGGTCATACCAGTATCATCTGATAAATCAAATAGTTTCTTCAGCATATGTCATTTAGCCTGTTAAGCTGTGTATGCCAACTTAATGCTTACATGCTTACCTCTCTATTTTTACTTAGTCTTTCTCATTCTTGGATATTCAAAAGACTGCAAATCAGTCATCTTTTCTTTATGCATTTTGTAAACTTAGTAAAACTGCATCAAAAAGTCAGAAAAAAAATGTTTCAGGAAAAGGCTTAAGCATTCTGATTGAAAACATATGGATTCTGACATTACAGATTTTAATTTGACATCAGTGATCTGATGAAAGTCTTGTAGCCTCTTATTTTCAATTAACGTCTTTGTCACTAGCACTTTGGGCCTCGAGTTCAGTCATGAAATTGTGGCTCCAGGAAACTTCTGACATTTCTAATTTCAGTTCAGTTTAACTAATATTTACATGAATTGCTTCCAGAAAGTGAGGGACCTAAGTGAAGCCTACTATACCTGTATTCTTGGCACAGTAGCACTCAAGTTCAGTAATCAGAGAAGAGAAAAGCAATTGAACCATTCTCATATGGGAAAAACAACATTTTAATATGTGAAAGAATGTGTAGTTGCTATGAGGCAGAAAAGAAACACATGCTTCTTTGGTTGTTGAAGAGAGACCATTTATATTTCCCAGTCAGAAAAACGGCGTTTTTGCAGAAGGCAGTGCTTGAGATAAGCAGAGGTGAGAAGGGAATGCTGGGCAGACAGTGCGCTGGCCTCACCTGGGGGACTCTCAGGGGAGCAGTGACTGTTTTCCCACGTTATTGTAAACACATAAACACACCTACTTAGCAGTATGAACCTGTTTTTAGTTTTTTTATTGTGATAAAAGTCACATAATATATAACATACTATTTTTTTTAAGATTTTTTCTTAATGTGGAAAAAGAGAACATTAAAAAAAATCTTTATTAAATTTGTTACAGTATTGTTTCTGTGGCATGCTTTGGTTTCTTGGCCACAAGGCATATGGGATGGCAAAGGCAAAAACCTGACCAGGGATCAGACTGGCACCTCCTGCTTTGAAAGGCGAAGTCCCAATCACTGAGGCACCAGAGAAGTCCCAAAACATGCTATTCTCACCATAGTTAACTGTACAGATCAGTGGCATTATGTACATTTACATTTTTGTACAACATTCACCATCATCCTTCTCCAGAATTCTTCACTTTCCTAAACTGAAAATCTGTCCCCATTAAACACTAAGTCCTCACTTCCTGTCCCCACCCTCCCCACCCCTTCAGCCCCTTGCAGAAACTACCACTGTACTTTCTGACTCTATGAATTACACAATTCTAGGTACCCGGTATAAGCGGAATCAAACGGTATTTGTCTGCACCGAATGTATACTGGGATATATACCTAATGTATAATATATATTAAGGTTAACTTAATACATGTCCTATAAACAAAAAATACAGGTTCGTTAAGAGATACAAATAACACAAGGAATTTGACACAGGCTTTCTACTGAAAGCCCCATAGGGTGGGCAGAGTCTTCCCTTGTGCCTCATCTTTGTATCACATGCTGATTCTTGAGGGAATCAGGATGTATTGTATGAATAAGTTAATCATGGCTGCCCCTTCTTAGCCTCCCTGGAATTTTGCAGAGTTCAACTTAAGGAATCCTCTCCCGAAATATAGATCCACGTGGAAAGAAGAATGGAAAGCTAAGAATAGCTAACATGGAGTAACTACTGCTTTGGAAGGAGTGGAATACTAGCTTGATACATTGTACTTAACTCTGAGAAACATGGTGGGTAGCTCACCAAGGGCTTGTGTAGAAAGGAGGAGCCTGATTGAGAGATTCCATGAAAGTATTAATCGAGCAGTCGTGTGTGGATTGCTGTGGGGTAGTGGTCAACTTGAACTTGGCAAAATGAATGTTCATGTGTGTGTGTGAGTGTGTGTGTATTTGGCTGCATCAGGTTTCGTTGCGGTTCTCAGTATCTTCATTGTGGCGTGTGGGCTTCAGGGCAAGTGGGCTCAGTAGTTGCAGTGCATGCGTTTAGTTGCCCCAAGGCATGTGGGATCTTAGTTTCCCAACCAGGGATAGAATCTGCATTCTCTCATTAAAAGGGAGATTCTTAACCACTCACTGGACCTCCAGGGAAATCCCAAAATGAATGTTCTTAAGCAAATAGAACACCCAAAAAAGATGTCCTTTTCATTATAGGGGACTGGAATGCAAAAGTAGGAAGTCAAGAAACACCTGGAGTAACAGGCAAATTTGGCCTTGGAATGCGGAATGAAGCAGGACAAAGACTAATAGAGTTTTCCCAAGAAAATGCACTGGTCATGGCAAACACCCTCTTCCCACAACACAAGAGAAGACTCTACACATGGACATCACCAGATGGTCAACACCAAAATCAGATTGATTATGTTCTTTGCAGCCAAGGATGGAGAAGCTCTATACAGTCAACAAAAACAAGACCAGGAGCTGACTGTGCCTCAGATCATGAACTCCTTATTGCCAAATTCAGACTTAAATTGAAGAAAGTGGGAAGGCCACTAGACCACTCAGGTATGACCTAAATCAAATCCCTTATGATTATACAGTGGAAGTGAGAAATAGATTTAAGGGACTAGATCTGATAGATAGAATGCCTGATGAACTATGGACTGAGGTTCATGACATTGTACAGGAGACAAGGATCAAGACCATCTCCATGGAAAAGAAATGCAAAAAAGGAAAATGGCTGTCTGAGAAGGCATTACAAATAGCTGTGAAAAGAAGAGAAGCAAAAAGCAAAGGAGAAAAGGAAAGATATACCCATTTGAATGCAGAGTTCTAAAGAATAGCAAGGAGAGATAAGAAAGCCTTCTTCAGCGATCAATGCAAAGAAATAGAGGCAAACAACAGAATGGGAAAGACTAGAGGTCTCTTCAAGAAAATTAGAGATACCAAGGGAACATTTCACGCAAAGATGGGCTCGATAAAGGACAGAAATGGTATGGACCTAACAGAAGCAGAAGATATTAAAAAGAGGTGGCAAGAATACAGAAGAACTGTACAAAAAAGATCTTCAAGACCAAATAAGCACTATGGTGTGATCACTCACCGAGAGCCAGACATCTGGGAATGTGAAGTCAAGTAGGCAATAGGAAGCATCACTACGAACAAAGCTAGTGGGGGTGATGGAATTCCAGTTGAGCTACTTCAAATCCTGAAAGATGATGCTGTGAAAGTGCTGCACTCAATATGCCAGCAAGTTTGGAAAACTCAGCAGTGACCATAGGACTAGAATAGGTCAGTTTTCATTCCAATCCCAAAGATAGGCAATGCCAAAGAATGCTCAAACTACCGCACAATTGCACTCATCTCACAGTAATGCTCAAAATTCTCTAAGCCAGGCTTCAGCAATACATGAACCGTGAACTTCCAGATGTTCAAGCTGGTTTTAGAAAAGGCAGAGGAAACAGAGATCAAATTGCCAACATCCGACGGATCATGGAAAAAGCAAGAGAGTTTCAGAAAAACATCTACTTCTGCTTTATTGACTATGCCAAAGCCTTTGACTGTGTGGATCACAATAAACTGTGGAAAATTCTGAGAAAGAGGGGAATACCAGACCACCTGACCTGCCTCTTGAGAAATCTGTATGCAGATCAGGAAGCAACAGTTAGAACTGGACATGGAACAACAGACTGGTTCCAAATAGGAAAAGAAGTACGTGTAGGCTGTATACTGTCACCCTGCTTATTTAACTTCTATGCAGAGTACATCATGAGAAACGCTGGGCTGGAAGAAACACAAGCTGGAATCAAGATTGCCAGGAGAAATATTAATAACTTCAGATATGCAGATGACACCACCCTTATGGCAGAAAGTGAAGAGGAACTAAAAAGCCTCTTGATAAAAGTGAAAGAGGACAGTGAAAAAGTTGGCTTAAAGCTCAACGTTCAGAAAATGAAGATCATGGCATCCGGTCCCATCACTTCATGGGAAATAGATGGGGAAACAGTGGAAACAGTGTGAGACTTTATTTTGGGGGGCTCCAAAATCACTGCAGATGGTGACTGCAGCCATGAAATTAAAAGACACTTAATCCTTGGAAGAAAAGTTATGACCAACCTAGATAGCATATTCAAAAGCAGAGACATTGCCAACAAAGGTCCATCTAGTCAAGGCTATGGTTTTCCCTGTGGTCATGTATGGATGTGAGAGTTGGACTGTGAAGAAAGCTGAGCACCAAAGAATTGATGCTTTTGAACTGTGGTGTTGGAGAAGACTCTTGAGAGTCCCTTGGATTGCAAGGAGATCCAACCAGTCCATTCTGAAGGAGATCAGCCCGGGGATTTCTTTGGAAGGAATGATGCTGAAGCTGAAATTCCAGTACTTTGTCCACCTCATGCAAAGAGTTGACTCATTGGAAAAGACTCTGATGCTGGGAGAGATTGGGGGCAGGAGGAGAAGGGGACGACAGAATGAGTTGGCTGGATGGCATCACTGACTCGATGGACGTGAGTCTGAGTGAGTTCTGGGAGTTGGTGATGGACAAGGAGGCCTGGCGTGCTGTGATTCATGGGGTCACAAAGAGTCGGACACGACTGAGCGACTAAACTGAACTGAACTGAAGCCATAGAGGAGTAATGTTGAAACAAGCATAGAAACAAACAAACAAACAAAAACAGGACTGGTGTGCTGGTTCGATTTGCCCTTCCACTTGCAATAAGAAATGTAATCATTCTAGAGAAATCTGAGATCTGAGAGAGGGCATTGTATGAAGAGGATAGAAATATTAACCTGAAAGAATGTTGTCATCTGATGTTCTTCTCTTCTCCCACCACCCAAGGAAAAGTTGTATTCTCTCAAGAACTGGGCATCAAACTCTACCTTTCATGTGATTTTCACACATTTTATACTTTGCTGTTGGAGGGTATCTATGCTTCAGGGGATTAATATTTCTCAGACTTTGGTTATTGTTTGAGCTTTTCATAAAATATGGTGATACCTTAACTTCTTTAAATATTATGCTCAGTTGTCCAGTCTTGTCCAACTTCTCTGACCATGGGATTTTCCAGGCAAGAATACTGGAGTGCGTTGCCATTTCCTAATCCCAGCTTTATATGTGATATATTTTACAAATAACTGAAATCAGTATCTTGTAATCCCCTATGAATGGTATTTTCATCCGCCCATAATAGTCCACTCATGCTGTGCTGTGTCCTTACTAGTTTGACCACACTCAGCAGGCCAGATCATTCCTTGTCTTCCATCAAAATACTCAGATTGGCTAGTGTGTTTATGGTCTCCGGTACCATTCTCATGCTAACAAGAGCATGCAACTAAGGGCCACTCCCCTGTCTTGATTTGTCTTTCCTTCTAGATACCAGAGCAGAGCTCCCAAGCTCAACTGCATGAGTAATATGAGCCTGGGGGACAGTAGGGGTTGACAGAGACCATGGCAAACTGGAGACCTCTTGCATTCTTTCCACTAGGAAGCTGGTGCTCTGTTCTGCCAATATTTTTCCTGGTGGAATGACAGCCTAATATATTCCAACCTTTTAAAAGAGTGTTTCTCCAAACCTTTTAAAGGAGTGTTTGTCTAAGTGACATCTCCAAACCAGCAGTGACAGCATCACCGAGGAGCAGATTCTTGATCCCCATCTTAACCTCCTGAATAAAAGACTCTGAGGGTGGGACCCAGCCTTCTGTGTGATAACAAGCCCTTGTAATGATTCTGGAGCTCACTCCACCTGGGACCCACTGGAGTAGTATGTGAATCTCCCTGATTCCTCTTAAGCACTGAGAGTTGAGAACCATGTTTGAGCTTCAAGAAAACCTCAGTATCTAAATGCATATTTGATTTTCAACATTTCTAAAGCAGGTGATGAGGCATGATCTAAATCAAACCCCATACAATTATACAGTGGAACTGACAAATAGATTTAAGGGATTAGATCTGATAGACAGAGTGCTTGATGAACTATCAAAATTGTCCAACCCAGGCTTCAGCAATACGTGAACCGTGAACTTCCAGATGTTCAAGCTGGTTTTAGAAAAGGCAGAGGAACCAGAGATGAAATTACCAACATCTGCTGGATCATGGAAAAAGCAAGAGAGTTCCAGAAAAACATCTACTTGTGCTTTATTGTCTATGCCAAAGCCTTTGACTGTGTGGATCACAATAAACTGTGGAAAATTCTTCAAGAGATGGGAATACCAGACCACCTGACCTGCCTCTTGAGAAATCTGTGTGCTGTTCAGGAAGCAACAGTTAGACCTGGACATGGAACAACAGACTGGTTCCAAATAGCAAAAGGAATACATCAAGACTGTATTGTGACCCTGCTTATTTAACTTAAATGCAGAATACATCATGAGAAATGCTGGGCGGGATGAAGCACAAGTTGGAATCAAAATTGCCGGGAGAAATATCAATAACCTCAGATATGCAGATGACACCACGTTTATGGAAGAAAGTGAAGAAGACCCAAAGAGCCTCTTGATGAAAGTGAAAGAGGAGGGTGAAAAAGTTGGCTTAAAGCTCAACATTCAGAAAACTAAGATCATGGCATCCAGTCTCATCACTTCATGGCAAATAGATGGGGAAACAGTAGCTGACTTTATATTTTTGGGCTCCAAGATCACTGCAGATGATGACTACAGCCATGAAATTAAAAGATGCTTACTCCTTGGAAGGAAAGTTATGACCAACCTAGTGTGTTAGTTGCTCAGTCATGTCCTACTCTTTGCAACCCCATGTACTGTAGCCCGCCAAGCTCCTCTGTCTATGGGATTTTCCAGGCAAGAATACTGGAGTGGGTTGCCATTTCCTTCTCTAGGGAATCTTCCCAACCCAGAAATCGAACCCAGGTCTCCTGCATTGCAAGCAGATTCTTAACTCTCTGAGCCACCAAGGAAGCCCCATGACCAACCTAGACAGCATATTAAAAAGCAGAGATATGACTTTGCCAACAAAGGTCCATCTAGTCAAGGCTATGGTATTTCCAGTGGTCATGTATGGATGTGAAAGTTGGACCATAAAGAAAGCTGAGCACTGAAGAATTGAAGATTTTGAACTGTGGTGTTGGAGAAGACTCTTGAGAGTCCCTTCGACTGCAAGAAGATCCACCCACTCCATCCTAAGGGAGGTCAATCCTGAGTGTTCATTGGAAGGACTGATGCTGAATCTGAAACTCCAATACTTCGGCCACCTGATGCAAAGAGCTGACTCATCTGTAAAGACCCTGATGCTGGGAAAGATTGAAGGCGGGAGGGGAAGGGGACAACAGAGGATGAGATTGTTGGATGGCATCACCAACTCAATGGACATGAATGTGGGTAAACTCTGGGAGTTGGTGATGGACAGGGAGGCCTGGCATGCTGCTGTCCATGAGGTTGCGAAGAGTCAGACACGACTGAGCGACTGAACTGAACTGAACTGAAAGCAGATGAAGCCATAAAGGACACACGCACTTGTGTCAGCTACATGCATCTCATGTGCCACCACTTTCCTGCCTATACTCAAAAGCCTGAACATGCTAACAAAAAGGATGTTTCTCTTCTAAAAATCATAGGGCCTCTTCCCTTGAAGTATGCAAATTTGCTGACTCCAGGCCTAGGCATTATTTCTCAGACTTTTTTACTGACCCACTACTGAGAACACAGGAGAGTTAGCATCTGCCTCTGGGTATGTGGACACATACCCTAGTAATCCGCTACAGAATACAAGATTTTGTCCAAACCTTTCCATTTACCTTTAAATTTGTATGATTTATACAAATACTCTTATACACTCATTTCTGGCCTTTTTTTTTTTTTTGTCAAAACAATGTGTTAAATTGCCTTCGAGTTACATGCCTAAATTTTCACCTATGAATATGTAAAGAAAATGTACAATCAGAAAAATGTCCAATATCCTAATAAAATGGAAATAAATAACAAAAAGCCACCCATAAAATGGACGATATTGTAAGCCATACGCAAGAGCAATATCAAGAGCCGTACACATAACTGTAAAATACTCTTTTTTCCATCTTCCTTCCCACATCTCCACTACTACATCTGAGCTAGTGAAGAGCATATTCTAAAAATATCATTGAATGCAGCAAGTGGTCAGAAGGCTTAGTCAGGAAGCTTATTTATAGAAATGCTTGGCACAGGTTTGAACGAGTTTTAGCACTGGGTCTTATCTAATTCTTGCCTCACGTGGTCACCATTTCATTTCCCCTGTATCTCTTTTGAAAGGTGGTTAAAAGGTTTGACTTCATGTGCCAACATGGATTGATTGGAGGCAACAGTCTGAAACACTGTGTGAACCTGTCTGGCATGGTCAATTCTCAGTCTGCCACGGGAGGAGGCGAGGCAGGTGCTGGTCCAAATGATAGATACATGCCATCCCTACTTCTCTCAGCCTAATGAATAATGGAAACAGTGTCTGAACCTGGGAGGTCCTGCTTGATGATGAGCACCTGTCTAGACCAAGTTCTCTGGACCCCACAGCATCTATCATGGGGGTCCTTTTAGCCAGAGCCATGTCAGCACCCTAACTTGTCAAGGGCTGTGGCCAATATAGGTGTTCAGTTCAGTTCAGCAACTCAGTCGTGTTTGACCCTTTGTGACCCCATGGACCACAGCACACCGGGCCTCCCTATCCATCACCAACTCCTGGAGTTTGCCCAAACTCATCTCCATTGAGTTGGTGATGCCATCCAACCATCTCATCCACTGTTGTCCCCTTCTCCTCCCACCCTCAATCTTTCCCAGCATCAGAGTCTTTTCCAATGAGTCAACTCTTCACATGAGATGGCCAAAGTATTGAAGTTTCAGCTCCAACATCAGTCCTTCCAATGAACACCCAGGACTGATCTCCTTTAGGCTGGACTGGTTGGATCTCCTTGCAGTCCAAGGGACTCTCAAGAGTCTTCTCTAACACCACAGTTCAGAAGCATCAATTCTTTGGTAATCAGGTTTCTTTATAGTCCAACTCTCACATCCCCACACATGACTACTGGAAAAACCACAGCCTTGACTAGGTGGACCGTTGTTGACAAAGGAATGTCTCTGCTTTTTAATGTGCTGTCTAGATTGGTCATAACTATCCATCCAAGGAGTAAGAGTCTTTTAATTTCATGGCTGCAATCACCATCTGCAGTGATCTTGGGGCCAAAAAATATAAAGTCTGACACTGTTTCCACTGTTTCCCCATCTATTTGCTGTGAAGTGATGGGACCAGATGCCATGACCTTAGTTTTCTGAATGTAGAGCTTTAAGCCAACTTTTTCACTCTCCTCTTTTACTTTCATCAAGAGGCTCTTTGGGTCTTCTTCACTTTCTGCCATAAGGGTGGTGTCATCTGCATATCTGAGGTTATTGATATTTCTCCCAGCAATCTTGATTCCAGCTTCTGCTTCCTCCAGCCCAGCATTTCTCATGATGTACTCTGCATTAAATTAAATAAGCAGGGTGACAGTATACAGCCTTGATGTACTCCTTTTCCTATTTGGAACCAGTCTGTTGTTCCATGTCCAGTTCGAACTGTTGCTTCCTGACCTGCATACAGGTTTCTCAAGAGGCAGGTCAGGTGATCTGGTATTCCCATCTGTTGAAGAATTTTCCACAGTTTATTATGATCCACACAGTCAAAGGCTTTGGCATAGTCAATAAAGCAGAAATATATGTTTTTCTGGAACTCTCTTGCTTTTTCCATGATCCAGCAGATGTTGGCAATTTGATCTCTGGTTCCTCTGCCTTTTCTAAAACAAGCTTGAACATCTGGCAGTTTACGGTTCACTTATTGCTGAAGCCTGGCTTGGAGAATTTTGAGCATTACTTTACTAGCGTGTTAGATGAGTGCAATTCTGCAGTAGTTTGAGCATTCTTTGGCATTGCTTTTCTTTGGGGTTGAAATGAAAACTGACCTTTTCCAGTCCTATGGCCACTTCTGAGTTTTCCAAATTTGTTGGCATATTGAGTGTGGCACTTTCACAGCATCATCTTTCAGGATTTGAAACAGCTCAACTGGAATTCCATCACCCCCACTAGCTTTGTTCCTAGTGAGGCTTCCTATTGCCCATTTGACTTCACATTCCTGGATGTCTGGCTCTAGGTGAGTGATCACACCATCGTGATTATCTGGGTCCTGAAAATCTTTTTTGTATAGTTCTTCTGTGTATTCTTGCCACCTCTTCTTAATATCTTCTGCTTCTGCTAGGTCCATGCCATTTCTGTCCTTTATCGAGCCCATCTTTGCATGAAATGTTCCCTTGGTATCTCTAATTTTCTTGACGCGATCTCCAGTCTTTCCCTTCCTGTTGTTTTCCTCTATTTATTTGCATTGATCACTGAGGAAGGCTTTCTTATCTCTCCTTGCTATTCTTTGGAACTCTGCATTCAAATGGGTATAACTTTCATTTTCTCCTTTGCTTTTTGCTTCTCTTCTTTTCACAGCTATTTGTAAGACCTCCTCAGACTGCCTTACAAATAGCTTTTTTACATTTCTTTTTCTTGGGGATGGTCTTTATCTCTGTCTCCTGTACAATGTCACAAACCTCCGTCCATAGTTCATCAGGCACTCTGTCTATCATATCTAGTCCCTTAAATCTATTTCTCATTCCCACTGTATAATCATAAGGGATTTGATTTAGGTCATACCTGAATGGTCTAGTGGTTTTCCCCACTTTCTTCAATTTGAGTCTGAATTTGGCAAATAGGAGTTCATGATCTGAGCCACAGTCAACTCCCGGTCTTGTTTTTGCTGACAGTATAGAGCTTCTCCATCTTTTGCTGCAAAGAACATAATCAATCTGATTTCAGTGTTGGCCATCTAATCATGTCCATTGGTAGGATCTTCTCTTGTGTTGTTGGAAGAGGGTGTTTTCTGTGACCAGTAAGTTCTCTTGGTAAAACTCTGTTAGCCTTTGCCCTGCTTCATTCTGTACTCCAAGGCCAAATTTGCCTGTTACTCCAGGTGTTTCTTGACTTCCTACTTTTCCATTCCAGTGCCCTATAATAAAAAGGACATCTTTTTTTGGGTGTTAGTTCTAAAAGGTCTTGTAGGTCTTCATGGAACCGTTCAACTTCTAACACCCATAAGTCCATGTTCTAATTAATAGAAGTACCATATCTGTCCTATCACAGCCACATGATTTCAACTTCTCTTAGACATCTCCCCTCTGCTCCTGTTTGCCAAAGTGCCATTCAAATATACTTCCATTGATCATTTAGTGTCTTAGTGTTAGAGGAATCATCCAGAGGCTTCAGCTTTCAGAATTCAGAATCCTGTCCACCCCTTGGGATATTGCTTCGATATTACAAAAACACATTCTTCTAGACTCTTTCACTCCCCGTCTATGGCGCATAATCACACTGCTTTGTGTTTAAGGTTCCTCAGTCAGTTCTTATTTTTTTCTGGAATGAATTAAATCACTGACAATTTGTAATGTCTCCCTTCTCCTTAGATCAGAGGAAGACAAATGACTTAGCAATCAGTTTATAAGCAAAAATAAACAGAACAAAACACCCCAGTGATATCTGTTTTTTAAAATTGACTTAACATAGTTGATGTCTACCTAGCAGGCGGGTGTTCTTTTTATATCCCTATTTTTCAAATAGGAAAACTGAGTTGTAGAAATGACTTTTTAGCTGATGAGCACTGAAGCCAAGATGTGGTCTCTTTGTTTCTTGACACCAAATCCAGGGATCTTTCAATGGGTGATGCTCTCTGTCCCTTTAGCCATACAGACTACTCTCAGATTTCAATCCCTGTCTTTCTAGCTGCTCTCCATTCTCGGGGTGAACTTCATGCTTTTGTAAATGGTTAATGATGGGTGAATGTTTGGCCAACCAATAAACCAATAACTGCATTCCTCAAACATATTTCAATTGTATAATCATTTTAAATAATATATTTTTCATACCTACTTGCCTAGAATCATATCTCAATTGAAATTCCACCTCACAAGACTGCAAAAAGTAGGATAGATGTGTATGATAAAAAGAAGAAGAAAGTGACAGCATTAGTTGCTCAGTCGTGTCCAACTCTTTGCAGCCCCATGGACTGCCAGGCTCCTCTCTCCCTGGGATTCTACAGGCAAGAATACTGGAATGGGTAGCCATTTTCTTCTCTAGGGGAACTTCCTAACTCAAGAATTGAACCCAGGTCTCCCACAATGCAGGCAGATTCTTTGCCATCTCAGCCACCAGGGAAGCCTATAGGTGTATATAAAACTATCTGAAGATCAGGAAGCTTGGGACTTCCTTGACTCTCCAGTGGTTAAGACTCTGTTTTCCAAGATAGGAGGTACATGCCCAATCCCTGGCTCTAGTTGGAGAATTAAGATCCTACATGTTGCACAATGCTGCTGGGAAAAAAAAAAAAAAATAGAAAAAAAGATCAGGAGGCTCTCATGCTGCTGAAAAATTGATCAAAGCCCAAATTGGTTGTGATGCAAGGACTAGAATCCAGGTCTCCTGACTGTCAATTCTGTTATCTTTCTACACAATACCACTTAACTCAAATATAAGTGTGTATCCATGTGTGTGTATATGTGTATAAAAGTTCTACTTCTTTATCTGTCAATAGACTACCTGTTTGAATCTTAGCAAGTTACTGGATCTCTTTGGATCCTGCTTTCTTCATTTGTTGACATAAGATGTTGTATTTGATGGCATACTTTTAGAATTATGGGATTTTAATGCTGGAAGAAACTTAGAGATCATCTAGTTATACTATTTAAGTGGCAGATAAGGAAAACTGATCTCTTCTAGCTCCAAATTAAATTCTGAGAATAACATATAGCTGTCTAACGAACCAGGTCTTCTGAATATGGCAGCCAGCCCATCATCCCCTTTCATCCCAGTTATCAAATGTGTGACTGTGATCCAGGCGTGTAATTTCTCTAGACTTCAGCTTCCTGATCTGTAAAATTGCAGGGGTTGGTCTTAGGTCCCTTTAAGATTTAAAACTTTGAGGACTAAGAAAGGGATCTTTGAAAACTGACATTTCTGCTGTCCCTTGGGACATGACTCAGAATGTCATGAAGTATAATACAACTCTAGAAATAAATTAGACAGCATCAAGAACAAAAGCATTCATCCTGAGGCCTCTAATCAGAGGCTTACTTTGCTCAATGAGTACCTGAATTTGAAAATTGATTGATGTCTTCTCTTTAAAATAATAGCCAGATACCCTTTGCTGTTGGCCCAAAGATAGGGAAAAGGAACCAATTAAGAGAGTGTCATTTCATAGCTAATTCCCCAAAGATTTAGATGCTACAAGTTAGAAAACCATCACTAGGTCCTTCTGCCTTAATAGCTATCACATTCTGACCAGTCTCATTATTTTTCAGTTGAGCATCAGAAATTTCTCAGTCTATTAAATATTATATTCCAAGTATCTGTTTACCCAGTTGATACAAATTGCCAATGGGACAGGAACTGTCTTCCACTTCCAGAGCAATTAGTGTATGAAAACTTATCAAAAGAAATCTGTCAAGTTTGAATAAGGATAAATATTGCATGTAAGTCCCTAAGGAAATCACACTGAATAGGATATATTTTTGCAGCATATAAGAGTTTATTTTGTTTTATTAACTTGGCTTTACTTTTTCAGAATGTGAAGAGCATTTCATGCAATCCAATGAATTAATGTTTTGCTCTGATAAAAATAGACTTTAGTTCTTAGGGGAAAATGGCATCATTTGGTGAGTCATATAACACTAACTCTTTACTTTCAAATTTCAAAAGTTACTGCTTCCAGGAGGGAGTAGTGGAAGGGGGAGCTTCCTTGGTGGCTCAGATTATAAAGAATCCACCTGCCAATGCAGGAGACTGGGGTTCAGTCCCCGGGTCAGGAAGATGCCCTGGAGAAGGAACTGGCAACCCACTCCAGTATTTCTTGCCTGGAGAATTCCATGGACAGAGGAGCCTGGAGGGCTACAGTCCATGCAGTCGCAGAGAGTTGGGCTCGAATGAGTGAATGGAAGGGGAATGTAGCTCGAAGGCCTAAGATACAGTGTGCTTTGCTAGTTTCTGACTCTCCAATCTCACCTTTTCTAGGCCTTAGAATTGTCGTATGTGTTGTTTGGTTGTTGGGTTTCTTAATTTATTAATTAATTTAATTTTTATTGGAGTATATTGTTGGTTTACAATGTTGTGTTAGTTTCTGCTGTACAGCAGACTGAATCAGCTATACATATACAGACATCCCCTCTTTTTTGGATTTCCTTCCCATTTAGGTCCCCGCAGAGCACTGAGTTCCCTGTGCTGTGCAGTTGGCTCTTATTAGTTATCTATTTTACACGTAGTAGAGTCTATATGTCAACCCCAATCTCCCACTTCATCCTACTCCCCCTTTCCGTCTTGGTGTCCGAATGGTTGTTCTCTATGTCTGTGTCTTTCTTTCTTCTTTATAAATAAGATCACCTATATCAATTTTTTCAGGGTTTTTTTTTTCAGATTCCAGGTATATGTATTAATATGCAATATTTCTAATTTTTCTTTCTGACTTACTTAAAGTCTGTAAGATGTCCATCAGCTGAGGAACAGATAAAGAAGTAATGGTATATATATACAATGGCATAGTACTCAGCCATAAAAAAGAATGAGATTAGTCATTTGTAGAGACATGGATGGTTGTTGGGTTTTTTTTTTTAAACAACATTTATGCTATGGTTAAAATCATGAAAACCTACAGGCATATAGGTTAGAATTGAAAATATATTCTAAATGATAGCTATCTTTCTGTTGAGGTATTAGAATTTCTAGGGAGTTTTAAGATTTTACAAATTTATTTTTTACCTTTTTAATGCCCATTTATCCCAGTCTATCAGCCCCCGCTGACAACTGCCAATCTGTTCTTCATACCCACAACTTGGTTTGTTGGTCTAATTTTTAGAGTCCACATATAAGTGAGATCATATGAGATTTGTATTTCTTTGTCTTACTTGTTTCACTCAGCATAATGCCCTCAAGGTCTATGCACATTATTCCAAATGGCAAGATTCAATTATTTATAGTGGCTGAATAATATTCCATTCTCTCTGTATGTGTATGTATTATATGTATTGTTATATTTATATATGATTTGTTTATCCTTTCATCCACCAATGGATGCTTAGGTTGTTTCTGTATCTTGGCTATTTTAAATGATCCTGCAGTGAACATGAGAATGCAGATATTTCTTCAAGTTACTGTTTTAGGTTTTTTCAGGTAAATACCCTGAAGTGGAATTGCTGGATGATATGGAAATTCCATTTTAACCTTCTGAAGAACTTCCATACTGTTTCCCTTAGTAGCTGTACTGATTTACATTCCAAGCAACAGTGCACGAGCTTTCCCTTTTCTCTATGTCCTCACCATTGCTTGTTATTTGCTGTCTTTTTGATAATAACCAGTCTGACAGGTGTGAGATAATATCTCATTGTGGTTTTGATTTGCATCCTCCTGATACTTAGTTATATTGATATATGTCTTCTTTGGAAAAATGTCCATTCAGATCTTCTGCCCACATTTTTTAATCAGCTTTTTTCTTTTTTTTTTTTAATGCTGATAAGCTGTAGGAGTTCATCATATTTTGAATATTAACACTATCTCTTATATATGATTTGCAAATATTCTCTTCTGTTCAGTAGGTTGCCTTTTCATTTTATTGATGGTTTCATTCACTGTGCAATTTTTCTGTTTATTTGTTTTTTTTTTAGTTTGATGTAGTCCCACCTGCTTATTTTAGTTTTTTGGTGTCAGATTCAAAAAATCATCTCCAAGATCCATGTCAGGGACCTTACTGCCCATTTTTTTTTTCTTATAGGAGTTTATGGTTTCAGATATTAATGCAAATCTTTCATCTATTTTGAGTTACTGTTTGTGTATAGTACCAGGTAGCCGTCCACTTTCATTCTTTTGCATGTGGCTTCATGTTCTTGGCACCTTTGCAGTAAGTTAACTGATCATACTTGTACAGGTTTATAGCTGGGTTCTTTATTCTGTTTCATTGATATATGTGCCTGTTTCTATGCTAATGCCAAACTGTTTTAATTACTGCAGCTTTGTAGTGTAGTTTGAAATTTTTGAGTGTGATACCTTCAGCTTTGTTCTTCTTTCATATCTTTAAAATGAAGAAAGAAGTGATCTTTTGGGTAATTTTTATCCTTACTACACATTTTTTCCTACTTTGATGTCTGCATTATCATTACATTATATTATTCATGCCCCTTCCTAATATTTATGGACAAATAAAATTACAATATTCCAGGTAATGCTATTTGCTGTGAAGAAAAATAGATAAATAAAAATTAATTAATATCATGTTTAGAAATTCTCCCCCTTCAAGGGTCTCAGCATTTAGCTCAACATGATCTCAACAGTGAACCAGCCGAGATCTTTGGTTGACCTTCACACTTTAGGACTAACAGTATTTTATGAATGTTGTATGTTGAACTGATGTTAATTAGGATCCTTAGTACAATCCATTTGATACTTGTGTTTGGAACTAAGGTTTGTTCCTTTATCTACAGCATTGAAAATGGTTACAGTATTATATTACTATTACAGTTTGGGAAACTTATTACAACTTTAATTCAACATTTTGTTGTTTTCTGTTGTTTAACGTAACTTAATGGCTTTCCTGAGAACAGAAGTAATAGAGCTAATAATTTTTATATTATATTTACTGTTTCTTGAGTTGAAATTGCATTAGTTCAGTGTTTCCCAACCTCTATTTTGTGATGTATCATAGATGTTTTAGAAAAAGAGTGTGTGGATGAAGGAGTTGGGAGGCACTTCTACATCAAGTAAGTTTGCATGACTTAAGTAGTCTCTAAGAAATTTGAGGCACATTGGCATGTTAAAAGTCTCTTGCAGGTTCTGAAAGGAGAAATTTTAAAATCTATTCAACCTTATTTAATCCCATTATTCTCAAAGTCTTCTGGTCACATAAACTTCTTAAATTTGAGATAGGTAGGGGGTAGAGAACTTCTATTCTATTCTATTCTATTCTATTCTATTCCTGCAGAATATGTTTATGGTTGCCTGCATTTCCTGCTAAAGTAGTATAGTAACTCACAAAAGCAGTGAAGCCAAAATTCTTATAATCAAACAACATGATAATTGTTGTTTGATACTTTTACTTTAAAAAATGATTTTACTTTAAAAATGATTAACTTTCAGTGATTCAGTTGTCCTTATGACTCAGAGGACTTTCACGTAACTTGAACCTCACTACATGCCTATATCACACTTATGATTATCCCCATTTGCTGGATTAAGTTGAAACTAAGAGTGTTTAAATGGCTTTCTTTATAGAATACAGTTTTGAATTTTGGTCTTCTGGTCTTTTTTTTTTTTTAATTCCAATTAAAATAACAAAGTGAATGTCTTTTATCCTGGTATCCATGGTTCCTGCAACTTCCTAGTTGCCAAACTATGCATCTTCTACAAAATTCAGAAAGTTTTGTGGCACTAGCCAGTAGCAGTAGTTTTTAAAAATGTCTCCAGAAAAATATATATATATATATTTAGTTTATATATGTTATTATAACTCTCCTTGGAGAGATGGGTTGATTAATATTTTGCTGGTAAATTACTTTCTAACTTATACCTTGTGACTTTGGATATTTTAATTTATTCCTAAAACTCTCTTATAATTAATTACGGGATAGGCAATGTTCTCTTCACTGTTCATGTGAGAGTATTTTTGAGAGGCTTGGTGATTACTTGCTCTGCCTGAAACTGACATGCCAAATTGAGAGAGGAGTACATTGCACTGTGCTATTTGTTGAATCTCCTGTTTTTGTGGCAAAATTGCTACATTACACTGTATTTCTTCACAACCTATTAGAGGGGCCTTTCCTTCCCCCAAATTGGAGTTTCTTGAGAAAGTAACTAGCTTGCTGGGAAGAGCTTGCTTATTTACAGTGAGTATCCTCTTGACATCAGCATGGGATTACTTATAATTACATGCATATGCGTAAATAAAATGATTAGCTATTCTCATATAAACATAATTGTATCTCTCTAAAATAATGCATGCAGAAATGTTATAATCCAGCGATAAAGGGAAAGCAATCTACACGACCCCCTCCTTTGTATGTAAACAGTGGATCATTAAGATGGAATATGTTCCCTGTCACACATTCAGTTATTGAGGTCAATTACAACTGAGGACTCATTGAAGTATTAAACAACAAAGTGCCTTTTCCAATAATTAGCATTCTGTGTACAAAGCTGAAGTGACTTTTCTGCCATTTTCCAAGGACAATCCATGCATTTAGAATTTAGCCAAGGATCATATTGAAGAGCAGCACACAAGAACTCAGTCAACTAGTTTGGAAACCACAGGCTCCCTTTGCATCTAGTTGCTCCCCCTCCTGCCTAAAATAACTTGAGAAAATAAAACAGGGCATGTTGGCTAATCAGTGCCCATGGCTGCTATATCACTTCTCCAGCTTTGAACAAATCTGAAGACCACACTTTAAAGAGAGGAATCATGAAATGCCTGGAGCTAAATAAGTTTGATTTCCTCAGAGCACAATAGTTCACTGCAGCAAATCATTTAAACTCGCTGTCACTTAGGTTTCTTTTCTGAAATTGAAAGCATGGGTTAATGTGCTCATCCACAAAACACTCACCTAATTCTCCAGAAAAATGAGAATTTTCAAAGGAACATTTTCAAGTATGACTGCCTATTACATTCCTCCCATTAGTGGATAAGTATTTGTGAAAAGCTTGCTCTTTGATGGCTACTTTATACGGATATAATAGTTTTTTCAGCTAATTTTTTTAACACATTATTGATCAGGGGATTGTTTCAGACTAATGCCTATGGCTGTAATACATTTCTAGTCAATAATGTGTTAAAAATGCAGATTTGCATTTATGGGACCAGCCCACTAATCATTGTATTATATTTAATGAGTATTTGCTACAATATTAAATCACCATCTCACTAAAATAATGGGGAAAGAGTTCAACATCACAAGTGAAAAAGGAGTAAGAATATGCATCGATAGTAAGAGGCACTGGGAAAAGACTGGGCTGAGAATCAGGAATTATTCTGTCTCTAGCTGTGGCTGAGTTTGGATTAGACAGTCTGATCCTCTGTGTCAGAATTTCTCAGTTAATGGAAAAATATAAACAATACTGGAAACCATAAAGTGCTGTGTAAGTATGTTGCACCATGATATACTATTATGATTATTGCATGTAAGATGAAAGGAGCGATATAAGTAGTTTCCAGGATATATCAAGATTGTGGACTCTGTGTATCTGTAGTTTGAGCTTTAGCTCTGTAACTATTATATGGTGCTTAGCCATGCTTAGTGAACTATAATGCTTATTCCCAAATTTAAAGAGATTGGACTTCTCCATCAGTGATCAATGTACCTTCTAGTTCTATAGCAATAAAGTCTTATTGACTGATGGTAGGAAGACTGATAAAATGCTTTAGGGGACTGTTATTACTTCCTGTTGATATTTAGCAGGCTGAAAAAGGATCATTGGGCAACAGTATGAATTTTTAACTTGACCAGTTCTTCCATGAATACAGTAAAGTTCTTATAAAAGACATGTTTATAATGATGATTCCTTTTGCTTTCAGAGCTCAGCTATGCCTGGATTTTCAATGAATACCCCTCCTATCAGGATAATCGCCGCTTCGTTTCTCAAGAGACTGGGAATCTATATATTGCCAAAGTAGAAAAATCAGATGTTGGAAATTATACTTGTGTGGTTACAAATACAGTGACAAACCAAAAAGTCCTGGGACCACCCACACCACTGATATTGAGAAACGATGGTGAGTTTTCTGAGGGATTTCAGAATTCTGTTTTTTTTGTGCTCATAGGTTGAGTTTGGGAAGTTATGTTATTGGCACATGAAGCTTGACTATCTTGATTACATCTAAGAAAAATTGAATGCTTTTACATTCACTACCTATATTTTCTACACTTGTGTAAGAAATAAACCCATGAATCCATTTTGCAAGACTTACTAGAAATATAATTTCTAATTTCATCCTCAGTGCAATGTGAGTCTGGTTCTTCACACTTAAATTGTGTACACAGACAAAATGAAGTAGAAGGCTGATCAATTAGCTTATCAGTCAGCTCTATGTAATTTAGTTTTCAGTGTCCAAAAGGAAGTTTTAAGTTATCCAAGTAATTTCTGGGGTGTGTGGTATTGAAGACATAATTCCAACCACACTGAAATGCAGAAATGTCAAGTCTTACTGGAGGTGGTTTTATGTTCCCACATTTTTGTGAGAATATGTCAAGAAAGTAGATGAATTTCACCTTACTTACTCAGACGGATGACATGACAGTGTATGGTGATTCATCATGTCCTTTTTGAAGACAGTCTTACCAATCTGTATGCCAGACTTTAATAACATCATGCCTTTCCGCATTGTGAGTCTTTTTATGTATTCTGTTCCCTCTCCTTGAAATACTCTTCATTCTCTTGGTTCTTTGACTAACTTACACTGATCCTTCTAGCTTCTTCAAATATACTGCTTTCTTCAGGAGATCATCTCTGTCTCACCGGCTCCACCCAGCTGTGCTCTGTCGGGTGCCTTCTCAAATCAACTCTGCAGAGAAAGTATGAGCATCCTTAAAGCATAGGCCAAATTGTGGAATGTGGGAGCAAATAATACGGATTTCAGTCATTCAGTTACTTTTTCATGCATTTAATATACGTTTATTTAGCACTTGCTATGTGACAGCACTGCTCTGGGAGCCAGTGAACAAAAACCAAAAACTCCTACTCATGGCATTTAAGTTCTGCAAAGGATTTAGGTAAAAACAAACACATAAACCTAAACAAAATGCCAAATGCAGTTATTTTAGATAGTAATAAATAAAGGAGTATGCTGACACAGAGACTCTGTGGGGGCAGAATGAGTAATTTAGATAGGGTTGTCATGCAAAACCTTTCTGAGGGGGTGACATGAACTGATGCCCGAATGATAAGAAGTCGGTCCTGTGATAGTCAGAGGGAGGAGCATTCCAGACTGAGTTAGCATCATGTGCAAAGGCCCTGAGGCCTAGAAATAAAATTACTGGCATGTTCAGAAAGCAAAGAGAATATGAGCCTCATGGAGCATAATTACCAGTGAAGAGGGTGGTTTGAGTTGATGTTGGAGACTAGGTTTTATTTCAAATGCAGTGAGAAGCCAATAGAGGATTTTATATGACAGAGTTATGTATTAAAAAAAAAAAAAGATTGCTTAGCTATTGTGTGGCAAGTGGACTTTTAAAAAAGCAAGAGTCAAAACTGGAAGTCCACTTAAAGACTGTTGCTGTAATTCAGTCAGTCACTGATGGCAGCTTGAATTAGTGGGTGGCTGTAGAGAGAAGAGAAGGTTGTGGATACAGGACATCATTTGCAGGTAGAGCTGCCAGGACTTGCTAACACCTGGGCTATGGGAGGTGGTGGAAGAGAAAATCAAGGATGACACATGGGTTTCTAGCATGGCAGCTGGGTGGATGGAAATGCCATTTACTGAAATGGTTTTACTGAATGGGTTTCCAAGGGTGCAATTTTGAATTACTTTAGTCTTTATTATGAAGCATGACTTCTCCCCTGGCAAAAGAAAGAATTGATTATTTGGTGCTTCTTAGTCTCTCTACCATAATATTCCATCTGTCTATCACAATATGCATCTGGTCTATTCATATTACTTGTCACCCAATGCCATGTGATCAAACTCACACCACAGCTTTCATCTGGTTTGGTATAAGGGCCCAGCACAGTGCTTGCCACATGGCAAATGTTAAATGGATATGTTGCATTAAGCTGAGTTATATTAAATAAAACTGAAAAATCTCATCATTTTAACAAGAAACATAGGCAAAGGATCTATTCTTTCAGAAGCTATCAGTGCTGTCTCTCTGGACCTAAGGATAAAAATTCTGTTTCAACATATATGTTTCAGGGACATTTTTTACAAAATTATTTAAAAATACAGCCCCTCTGGCCTTTGCCCATAATACACTTATGCCAAAATGTCTGTTCCGTCTGTTCAGTTTAGTTGGTATGTCAAGGAGACAATATAATCGAATATTGACTCTGATGCACTAAGACACAGCCCAGGAGAAACATCACCCAGAGCAGCTGCTTCAGAAAGAAGGAACAGACGTTCAGGAACACAGGAAGTCCTCAGCCTGGCCGAAAACTGCCTTCTGCTTATCTTTTGGATTTATCTCGACTTGCCTAGTATATCTTCATGAGATGACAAATGTTTTTTATGAGAATATTTTATCACAAAATTAACAAGCTAAGGATCTCATTCTTCAGCAATTAATGCCCATTCATTCCTAGTTTCTGTGAGAGTTGTTGGTGAAAATTCATAATATATCTTTCCCATTTAGGCAGCAGTACATAAAATGGATACTCAAATTGCATTACTAGGCTCAAAATAGATTATTTTATTACCTCTTTTGTGGAGGTAAGAGAAAAGGGGAAATACAAATCAAGAAAAGATTACAAAATAAAGATGACATTCTTGTGAAAATGTATGCTGTGAGAGTAAAATCAATGAAATTATCATTCTGTGCAATCTGGTAGTGAGTGTATTTTAGACTAGTAACCACAAGGTAAGTATGGAGTTTGCACAAGCATCTTGGTAATTGAAGTTCACTCAGAATTTCATATCCTCCTTCTGTCTCTGAAATATGAATAAGCAAGGCAAGGGAGCTTGCTGCCTGCACTGCACTAATTGACATGGCTGACCATTTCCCTGATGAAGTGCAGATGTAGACAAATGTAGCTTAAAGAACTAGATATCCTCAATACTCAGGTTATTATTTTTTTTTTTCTAGAGTTTTAGCTGAGCAATCTAGACTGGGATTGTTTCCAGCCCTAAAGATTACAGTGAGTTAGAAAAAAGGAGACAACTCCTGTCGACCCACGTTCCAGTTGGAAATCAAGGGCGATGTGTCCCATGTTGATCCCAGTAACCCTCTTTAAGTCCTAACCCCTAATACACTGAGGTTCTGCAAGGGTTTTGTACTTGCTGTTCCTTTTTCCTCAACTCTTCTCATGTCTCACGCCTTCCCACATCTCAGATCAATGACTGAAATGTAGAGCTGGAATCCAGCCTGAGTGGAATCCAGCCCCATCATTTATCAGGGATGTGACCTTGAACATCAGTTGAACAACCTCACTGTGCTGTGTCGTCATCAGTCAAATGAGGGTAGCAGTACCTACCTCAGAGCTCACTCTGTGTGTGAAATTATGTGTAAAGTGCTTTGAACAGTGACAAAACAGCAGTACGGTGTCAAGAACTTCCCTAAGATATGCTCCACAAATTATACGTTTAAAAAAACAGATTATACAGCGTAAGTGGATAGCATTATCCTTGTTTTAAAAATGTTTGTGGATAATGATAGAGAAAACGGAAATCCAGCTCTCCATAGTGCTAACAGTCATAAACTTTAGACCAGTCAACTTTTAGTAGTCAAATTTCAGTTCTTAATTTTTTTCTTTTTGCTTCTCTGTGCTTTCTCATTTTTCTGCAATGATTAGAAACTTTTCAAAAGTTTTGTTTGTTTGTTTGTTTTTAATGTTTGGTAAAAGGGATAACTACAGTTCATTGGACCTAAAAGGCACTTCGAGATCCCCCAACTTATTATTCCAGAAAGAAGGAAACTAAGGATGAGAGAAACAAGTCAAAACAGCAGTGGGATCAAATTCTTGGCCCCCAGTCACCATACTATTTAATTGAGGTTCAGAAAAGCTTTTTGGGTCTCTAGATTCACCTATTTATGTTATGATTTTGGAAATTTTTATTTTGGGAATTCTAAATAACTGTATGTTATGTGTAGTGTTCATCTCCAGAAAGTAGTATAAACCTGAGAGCTAGACAAATGTGAGAGAATTTTATGCCAGAGTTTTTATTTATTTATCTAGGTATTTTAAAATTTGCTTGAAACAACAATATAACCTATCATACGGGAGAGGGCACCTGTTGCTTGGATCCCGTGAAAGAAAAATATTTCACTGAGAAAAATAGATCATAATTATTTTTACCAGAGATATTAAACTAGTCCATGGATCAATATTAGCCTAATTGCTAGTTATTAATGACCATGAATTTGCTCTATCATGTGCTTCCTACACAGATTTCAAAGAATTGTACCTCTTATTTCCATAAACAGAGGTAATGGGCTACCCATACCAAAGCAGTGTAACTATGAAAGAAATCATAGATTTATATCATAATCATAATAGCTACTTTTTTCTGTCTTGAGTCATTACCCCTAACTTGCTCTAAAATGGCTAAAGATGGGGAAAAAAAAAAAAAACTAGCAGAGATTAGGACAGTCTTGGGAAAATGAGATCATGTCTGCGAGGTTGTTTATGTACTTTATATGCACAGGTACATAACTGAGCATGAAAAATTACTGTATGTTCCTTGCCTTTTTTCTGTGTTTCCCTTGAGACTAGCTAGGGACTGGTTTGGCAGTTCCTTAGTTTGCTTATTAGAACCAAGGCAAATGTTGAACAGTTTACACCCAGTGTGTATCTGATGGATCCTTGCTATGCACATTGATTGTTGAATGTTTTTGAATATTATCCCTAATTAAAACTCTCAATAGAAGAGCTGCTAGGGAATAGGAAACACTGGATTTTTCCTATCTTAGAATTTCAAGGTCACTCTCTGTGTCTCTTTCTTTCCCTTCTCCTTTTCCATATTTATATACATTCATAAACTTATACATGTAGAGTATGTGTGTATAAATATACATGTGTTTATATACACAAAATATATTGTCTTTTGAAGTTAAAATTTAAACCACTTTTTGAATGTTATTATACTTCACTGTAAATTTAAATTATTAAAAATTGGTGTTTTCAATATAATCAAAATAGCTGACCATTTTTTCCCAAGCCCTGACCCATTTCCCCAAGCTTTATTTTAATTAGCCATGAAAACTTTGCATTCAAAGCAAAGTTTTGAATGCTTCAGCACTGAAGCATTTATGGTTTTCAGTGTACACAAAATTTTAACCTCCTGGACAGGAGACTGGCTGGTAATCCCCGCAGCCTAGAGTTTCAGAGCAGCCTAAGGTAGGACAGAAACAGATGTGCTGAATATGGGACTAAGAGTGTCCGTGATTGATGCCAGCCAGCTTTGTCTTGTTTGTTGCGGTGTCACCTAGGATGCAGGAAAAGAAGGGTAGCACTAAAAATCCAGAAGGAAAAAAGCCATAGGATTCTCGGGTGTGGTCCCAGATCTGCCACTAACATGAGACAAAACCTGTCGCTTCGTTTGTCCTCAATAGTCTTAGCTATAAAAATGAGCGATTTGTAATAAGTTATGTCTAAGGGTTCTTCTGCGTTTTCTTCTGAGGTTCCAGTCACAACTTTCTACCTTACTTTATTCCAGTCTCAGCATTTGCATAGGCCATATGATATCAAACACAGTTCAACACACAGATGCTGTTCATTGGGTTAGATTTCTTCCTAGCACTAACAATGAATCCTAGTGCAAAACTAGAGCATTACGGACCATTTTGTGAACCTTCACCTCAATGACCATTAGATCTCCTAGTGGCTCAGAAGACTACATTTGCTTCAAATTGCCAAGTTTAAGATCAATGAAAAGTGTGAAAGAGAAAACTAGAATATTCCAGAGTATTCTGGGTTATCTGTATAGTGTAATGTATTCTTCACTATGATACTACCATCTGTTCATAGTAAACTTTCCTAATATTGCCCCAATTTGGGTTAGATCCTCAAGTGAACCTTAACAGACATGATGTTGTCTTCTTGAATAGATCTGCTTTAATTGTAGGCCATTTAATTAGCCTAGCTGTCAGATTTAAAAAACTGCTCATTAAGACGACCATTTTTTGATTGTAAACTTTATCTACAACTCTTTTTGATGACTTAAACTTTAGACTGAGAAGGACAAAACTTCTGCCTGGGGAACAAGCAGAGATGTGTCCTTGACTTGCACAAGATTTTTATATTACCTAAGATCTAAAGTTTATCCTCAAACACATTTCTTTATTTAAGTCTCATTTCCAATTACATCTTTTCTGTGGTTTTGTCACAGCAATCATATCTTGCATTAATACCACATTTGAGGATCTTTGGGGGTAAAACATGTTTTGTGAGAAAAACATCTAAATGACTAAAGGATGTGAGATATTTTGCTAAACTGCCACTGCTAATCTGATTTAATAGTGTCTTAATATTTTGAAGCCTTGACAGACTTAGGAACTTGGAGTCAGCTCTAACCTCAGGCGTAGTCAGATTCATTACAGGTCCATGGGGCCAAAGCTTGTGGATGGTCACTTCACTAGTCAGTTAGAAAGCATCTCTTAAGTACCCATTGTGTGTTTGACACTGTAAAATAAAAAGATGTGGTCAGAGCCCCTGGGAGACTATAGTCTTAGACAACTACAAATTAATGAAATGTCTAAATTTTCATTCTTGTTGGAATTATTGAACTGAGTTCCAGGAAACACATTTATAGATAGGGATTTCAAATGAAAGAGGACAGGAGAGATGTCCAGCTTAGAACAGAGATGACCTGGACATTCATTTGATGACGCCTTTGACCAAGAAACATTGATATTTTAGGAATCAGTGAAATAAAACGGACTGCAATGCTTGAACTTAACTCAGATGACCATTATATCTACTACTGAGGGCAAGATCCCTTACAAGAAATGGAGTAACCTTCATAGTCAACAAAAGAATCTGAAATGCAGTACTTGGGTGCAATCTCAAAAGTGACAGAATGATCTCTGTTCATTTCCAAGGCAAACCATTCAATATCACAGTAATCCAAGTCTATATCCCAACAACTAATGCTGAAGAAGCTGAAGTTGAATGGTTCTATGAAGACCTACAAGACCTTCTAGAACTAACACCCAAAAAACATGTCCTTTTCATTATAGGGGACTGGAATGCAAAAGTGAAAAATCAAGAGATACCTGGAGTAACAGGTAAGTTTGGCCTTGGAGTACAAAATGAAGCAGGGCAGAGGCTAACAGAGTTTTGCCATGAGAACGCTCTGGTCATAGCAAACACCCTCTTCCAACAACACAAGAGATAACTCTACACATGGACATCACCAGATGGTCAATACCAAAATCAGACTGATTATATTCTTTGCAGCCAAAGATTGAGAAGCTCTAAACAATCAACAAAAACAAGACCAGAAGCTGACTGTGGCTCAGATCATGAACTCCTTATTGCAAAAATCAGACTTACATTGAAGAAAGTGGGGGAAAACCATTAGACCATTCAGGTATGACCTAAATCAAATCCCTTATGATTATGCAGTGGAAGTGACAAACAGATTCAAGACATTAGATCTGATAGAGTCCCTGAAGAACTATGGACGGAAGTTCATGACATTGTACAGGAGGCAGTGATCAAGACCATCTCCAAGAAAAAGAAATGCAAAAAGGCCAAATGGTTGTCTGAGGAGGCCTTATAAGTAGCTGAGAAGAGAAACTAAAGGCAAAGGAGAAAAGGAAAGATATGCCAATTTGAATGCAGAGATCCAAAGAATAGCAAGGAGAGATAAGAAAGCCTTCCTCAGAGATCAGTGCAAAGAAATAGAGGAAAACAAGAGAATGGGAAAGACTAGAGATCTTGTCAAGAAAATTAGAGATACCAAGGGAACATTTCATGCAAAGATAGGCTCAATAAAGGACAGAAATGGTATGGACCTAACAGAAGCAGAAGATATTAAGAAGAGGTGGCAAGAATGCACAGAAGAATTATATTTAAAAGATCTTCATGACCCAGATAACCACGATGGTGTGATCACTCACCTAGAGCCAGACTTCCTGGAATGCGAAGTCAAGTGAGGCTTGGGAAGCATCACTACAAACAAAGCTAATGGAGGTGATGGAATTCCAGTTGAGCTACTTAAAACCCTAAAAAATGATGCTGTAAAAGTGCTGCGCTCAATATGCCAGCAAATTTGGAAAAAGTAGTGGCCAAAGGACTGGAAAAGGTCAGTTTTCATTCCAATCCCAAAGAAAGGCAATGCCAAAGAATGTTCAAATTACCTCACAACTATACTTGTCTCACACACTTAGCAAAGTAATGCTCAGTACGTGAACCGCGAACTTCCAGATGTGCAAGCTGGTTTTAGAAAAGGCAGAGGAACCAGAGATCGAATTTCCAACATCTGTTGGATCTTCTAAAAAGCAAGAGAGTTCCAGAAAAACATCTACTTCTGCTTTATTGACTACTCCAAAGCCTTTGACTGTGTGCATCACAATAAACTGTGGAAAATTCTGAAAGAGATGGGAATACCAGACCACCTGACCTGCCTCCTGAGATATCTGTATGCAGGTCAAGAAGCCACATTTAGAACTGGACATAGAAAAACAGACTGGTTCCAAATTGGGAATGGAGTACGTCAAAGCTGTATATTGTCACTCTGCGTATTTAATTATATGCAGAGTGCATCATGTGAAATGCCAGGCTGGATGAAGCACAAGCTGGAATCAAGATTGCTGAGAGAAATATCAATAACCTCAGATATGCAGATGACTCCACCCTTATGGCAGAAAGAAAAGAAGAACTAAAGAGCCTCTTGATGAAATTTAAAGAGGAGAGTTTAAAAGTTAGCTTAAAACTCAACATTCAGAAAAGTAAGATTATGGCATCTGGTCTCATCACTACATGGCAAATAGATGGGGAAACAATGGAAACAGTGACAGACTATTTTTTGGAGGAGGGGGGCTCCAAAATCACTGCAGATGGTATTGCAGCCATGAAATTAAAAGATGCTTGCTCCTTGCGAAAAATGCTATGACCAACCTAGACAGCATATTAAAAAGCAGAGACATTACTTTACCGACAAAGGTCCATCTAGTCAAAGCTATGGTTTTTCCAGTAGTCATGTATCAGTGTGAGAGTTGGACTATAAACAAAGCTAAGCGCCAAAGAATTGATGCTTTTGAACTGTGATGTTGGAGAAGACTCTTGAGAGTCCCTTGGACTGCAAGGAGATCCAACCAGGCCATCCTAAAGGAAATCAGTCCTGGATATTCATTGGAAGGACTGATGCTGAAGCTGAAACTCCAATACTTTGGCCACCTGATTGAAGAACTGACTCATTGGAAAAGACCCTGATGCTGGGAAAGATTGAAGGCAGGAGCAGAAGGTGATGGCAGAGGATGAGATGGTTGGATGGCAGCATTAACTCGATGAACATGTGTTTGAGTAAGCTCTGGGAGTTGGTGATGGACAGGGAATCCTGGCGTGCTGCAGTCCATGGGGTTGCAAAGAGTCGGACGTGACTGCACGACTGAAGTGAACCGAACTTAACCAAGAAATGTTTGAGTGCCAGTTGTATTCTTGTCACTAGGGATGCGAAAGTCTTTCTATGTTCTCTTAGATGGTGGCCTGGCTTAGGAGCCTAATTACAGACTGAGGCAGGAATGGGGCCACTTTAGGGTGGATGGAGAATTAAAGCAGGATTATTTAAGCTTCAGCTCTGATCAGAGCTGTCCAGGACCAGTGAAGGTAAGATATGCATGTAAGGAAGCCTGGCCTGGTCTTGGAAATCAGCTGAAGCTTCCATCTAACAGGGAGGATAAGAATTCCAGGAAGTGGACACAGTATTTGCTTAAACCATGAGTTGGCAAACTTCCTCCTATAGGCAGATCTTGCCCATGCCCTCTTTTGTAAATAAAGTTTAACATTTTTCTCCCTAAAAATGTTCGGTATTTTTACTTAACTCCTAGATTATCTGTAATTTGTGTTACTATTGTTAAGGATATCTTATTTTTAATCACATTCTCTATTTTACTTGTCAATGATTGAGCATGGCAAACTTGGTGAAATGTTGTTAGTTCTATAATTTGTTAATTCTGTCAACTCTCTCAAACTTTGCTATCTTCCCCATTTCTTCTAAACCCAGTGCCTAGCCAACCCTTAGTTCATGGGCTACACACAACCCACCACCATTTTTGTAAATAAAATCTTACTGGAACATAGCCATGCCTATTTGTTTACATATTGTCTATGAATACTTTCTAGCTATATGGCAGAGTTGAATCAGAGATTGAGTGTCTCTCTTTGTACAAAATATTATTAACCTTGCTAATCTCTGACCACACGATAATATCTTTAAATACTCGAAGACTATGCATCAAGGCTTGTTCTCTGTGGCTCCAAAGACTTGAACTAGGACCGGAGTATACAAATCAGAGGGAGAGAGAGTTTAGTTCAAGTAGAGAGAACATTTAGTAGTAAGAATATAAATGTACTTCGTCACAAAAAGACCAAAGTTGGCTTTCTTTCACCTAAACGGTGGTGGCTTTATAATTAATTGCCCAAATGGGAAACTCTTAGCAAATTACTTCAGAACTTGTTACAAATCAGGACTGTCCCAGGCAAGCACAGGTAAATAGCTACTCTACTTTCAGAGGATCCAGCTTTCTGGAACCCAAGGATTGAACCCAGGTCTCCTGCATTGCAGGCAGAATCTTTACCATTTGAGCCAGCAGGGAAGCCCCCTGCTGGAATAGCTCAGATTATCTCTGCATTTAACTGTTGAGAAGTAAGGAAAGAGATGCAGGTTTGAATTAAGTCAAACAGTGGGGTTTGTTTTCACCTCCCACAGGTTTCTCTTTTAAAAATATTTATATGTATTTGTTTGTTTATTTATTTGTGGCTGTGCCTGGTCTGTGCAGGATCTTTAGTTGTAGCGTGTGGGATCTAGTTTCCTGACCAGGTAGGTCCTCTGTATTGGGAGCATGAAGTCTGAGCCACTGGACCATGAGGGAAGTCCTTCTCACAGGTTTTTGAAGTCACATTAAAACCCCACATGTAACAAGTGATAGACAACCTTCCAGTGTCTTATTCTTCTTTTCCAGCACTGGGGAAGTTCTTGTTTGCCCAATTGTTGGCTCTAACTCAGGGGAATTCAGTGATCAGGGAATGAGTAGTGATAGAGAATCCCTGAACAGTCCCCTTGATCCGACAGTGTCTCCTTTAACCCAGGGCAAAACAAGGCTTTCCTGAAAGAATGAAGTTCTGAACTCAGCCAAAGAAATTAGTATGCCTAATCAGATATTTCCAAACATTATTAGAGAAATGGGTTTTATATCACATGACTTATTCCTCAAGAACAGCCATGTGGGAACTCTATATAAGACAGTCTTTTGCAGTTTTTCTTCAGTTGTAAGTCCCACTCTGTGGAAGCTGGTAAAAGTCCCTTCTGTGGTTTAATTTACAAGTATAGATTCCAGCTAAGGCAGGTGTTGGCAAAATCTTATGGCACAAAATTCTGCAAACCGGCCTCCTTCTGCCAAGACAGCGCTCTGCAAATTGTAGTTAAACAAGCGTGGTGTGTGGCTGATTTCTCTTTTATAGTCTGCAGTTTGGTGGTTATTTTGTCACATTCCGGTTCTCACAGACATCAGCGTCAGCGTTAATAGTTTTTCCAGTTTTGAAAGGAGGACAGTCATTGCCACAAGCGTTGTCTGCAAAACCCAGGCTCATGATTGGTTTTGTCACTGGTGGGATGTGCTTACTTGTGATCTCCCAGTGATTAGTCCATGAGGTCTGTTACTGCTTGGTCCAAAGCTTAACCCCTCATGGTTGCTACAGAAGTTCCCTGGAAGGCAGCATCAGCATCAGCCGGGAACTTATGAGAAATGAATGTTCTCAGGCCCCGTGTTAGCTTACTAATTCAGACACTCATGTCCTCCAGGTGATAGAAAGTTTGAGAACACTGGTTTTGGAAAAAACACCTAGAAATTTGTAGCATGCCTTCCTTAGAAAATAAACATGGTTATTCCATAAACCATGGAAGGAGATCAAACCAGTCAATCCTAATGGAAATCCTAAATATTCACTGGAAGGACTGATGTTGAAGCTGAAGCTCCAATACTTTGGCCACCTGATGTGAAGAACTGACTCATTAGAAGAGACCCTGTTGCTGGGAAAGGCAGGAGGAGAAGGGGACGACAGAGGTTGAGATGGTTGATTGGCATCACTGACTCGATAGACATGAGTTTGAGCAAGCTCCTGGAGTTAGTGATGGACAGGAAAGCCTGGCATGCTTCAATCCATAGGGTTGCAAAGAGTTGGGCATGTCTAAGCGATTGAAGTGACTAAACTGATTCCATAAACTATCTGAGCCAGGTGATGCTAGTGGCAAAGAACCCAGCTGCCAATGCAGGAGACATAAGAGCTGTCTCCTGGGTTCCATCCCTGGGTCGGGAATATCCCCTGGAGGAGAACATGACAACCCACTCCAGTAGTCTTGCCTAGAGAATTCCATGGACAGCGCAGCCTGGCAGGCTATACAATCCATTGGGTCACAAAGAATCAGACACAACTGAAGTGACTTAGCATATACACACACACACATTCCATAAACAGTTAATTGTTGCCTGCATTTGCCACATTACTATGCAAGGCTTTGGAAAAGGGTAACTACAAATGTCATGAAGATAATGATCAGTTCTGTGATATGCACACTGTGCCCCCATGGTTATAGTTGGTGTTAAATGAATGTTTATTGAATTCATTAGAATGTAAATACAGATAAGCCCCTACCTCCTAAAGACTTTCATGTATCAAATTTCAAGGGATGTAGCTTTCCTGTTGTGGTGGTGGCATAGTTCTTACTCCCACAAATAGAAAACATTGACAATGCATCTTAATAAATTAAAACTTTTTTCACCTTATGTTTAAGATTGTAGATATAAATGCCTCTATTTAGAATTGGAAGCAAGAGTTTTCTCCAATGTATTAGATTGGCCAAAACATTTTTGGGTTTTTCTATAAGATATTATGGGAAAAATCTGAACAACTTTTTGGACAATCCAGTATATATTTTCAGTCAGGAGAAAGGAAATATTGCTGAGACTATATGACCTGGTTGATCCTGACAACATTGTATGCACTGTAGCTTCAGCTTTACCTTGGTTGTGTAGACGCACCTAGACCTTTCTATCTTCCCACCTTTCCAGGTAGTTTGAAGACAGAAAAAGGATTCTGAAGCAGTTCCATCAACGGCATCACTTTTTGCCTAATTATTCTATAAATCACCAGAGCAGCTGTAGGCCAATTAAGTTCAAAAATGTGCAGGTGGTCAGGGGAATGACTAGAAAAAAGTGCACTCCTGTTTTAAGGGATCCTGTGTTTCTTAAAAGATATAAAAGGCAACAGCTTTTTACATTGAGAGTAGCAAAGGGCCAAAATAGTTAAAATGAAAGAAATAGTCAAATAAAAATGTAACGTGTGCCAGATGTAAGCAAATTCAATGGAACACTACACAGGTGTTCCAAAACATGTTCATAATGTAGTTGAAGCGAATGGCTTCTTTCGTTTTGTCATGACTTAAGTACTAGGACAATCTTTACATGTAACTAAAAATTTTTAAAGAGCAGTGAATCCGTGCCACTCCATCTCTGACCCCAACCTGTGTCCTGCAACTACTGCCATAAATGAAGTACAGTCTTCATCATTACAGAGAACACTGTTACTCAGTTCCTGTAGCCATAAACAGAGATCACTGTGCCTTCACCCAGAAATCACTCCATGTGACCAAATAAACAAC
Source organism: Oryx dammah (assembly GCF_014754425.2). Taxonomy (NCBI): domain Eukaryota; kingdom Metazoa; phylum Chordata; class Mammalia; order Artiodactyla; family Bovidae; genus Oryx; species Oryx dammah. The sequence goes on from NW_024070193.1 coordinate 36,916,340, forward strand.
CTGCACAGATTATGTTTTCTCACATTTTAGAAAGACATAGTCTGAAGTGAGTGAACTTGACCAATAGCCATGGTAATGCTTAAGAACAACTTCCATGCCCAAGAAGACTTAAATGTTTGGCTTAATGACTATTATGTGTCCCAGTATAAAGGGCCACATTGCCCCATCTTACTCCCTTTCACAAATCCCTACCTATTACAGTTCATTTTTTTTCCCCCGTATGCCTTGAACTGAGCTGAGATTTGCGAGGAACAGAAAATATCACAAGTACCTCCATTCCTCAAAGAAGTGAAAGTACAACAGAAGAAATGGCAAGTATATAAATAGCTATAAACATGATAGAAAACAGCAGTGCTATTTGAGAGAGCCCAGAAGTTTATTTATAAAATGTTTTATGTTGGTTTTCTTACTGAGCACTTATTAAGTGTGGAGACGAAGATAAAAGCTAGCATGAAAAAGACAGACATATTACTTGATATCATGGGGTTTACGATCTGTATGGAAGACAGAACTAAACATGAGAAATACATATGACAATTAACATAAAGGAAAAAATATATTCACAGAGAGTGACAGCAGGCACCTATTTTAGGTAATGTGATCAGAAACACTTTTCAAAAGGGGAGTCTTTTGACCTGAGACTTGAAGCAAAAATCATCCATGTAAAAGTCATGGGGAACAAAAGAAAAATGAAAACATATTAAAATGTCCACAGAAACACTTGCATGTGAACCTTCATGGTAACATTATTCATTAAACAGCAGTGAAAACCATGCCATTCCCAAACCATGCCATAGCCAAAGAAGAAGCAACCTAAATGACCATCAACTGGTAACTTGGGTTGAATTATGTGCCCCCAAAAGATATTATGTGTTGAAATCCTAACCTCCAGTACCTAAGAATACAACCTTATTAGGAAATAGATTAGTTAGATGAGATCATATTGGAATTGGGTAAATCTTTAACCCAATATGACTGATCTCTTTATAAGAAAACAGTGGGAAGACCCAAGGAGAGAACATCTTACAAATCAGAGGTTGGACTGACAGAGCTGCAAGCCATGGAACACCCTGAATATTGATGACCACCACCACAAGCCAGGACCAGGCAAGGAAGGATACTCTCCATGGTCTCAGAGACAGCACAGCCCTGTCGACCTCTAATCTTCAGAATTGTGAGAGAGTAAATGTGTTTTGCTTGAAGTCACTTAGTCTGTATCTCTTTCCAAGGACAGTCTTAGGAAACTAATACAGCTGGTGAACAGATGATTAAAATATTTTTCTTCTGTAAAGTGGAATACTATACAGGCATAAAAAGGAAGGAATCGCCAATACAAGCCATACTATGGATGAACTTTGCTGACATTATGCCAAGTAAAAGAAGCCAAATGCAAAAGACCAAATGTTGTATGATTTCATTTATATGTAATGTCCAGAAAAGGCAAATCTGTAGACAAAGCAGATTAGTGGTTACCTGGGGCTGGGACTGCTTCTGGGAATTAACTGTAAACAGGCATGAGGGATATTACTTGGGGGATGGAAATGTAAATTGAGTTATGATGATGATTGCCCAACTCAGTCAATTTACTAAAAATCATTACATTATATGTTTTTAAAAAGAAGTCACAGGAGACCGTGAGAGCTAAGGCAAAAAGATTTGATACTTTTTGGTCATTTAAAGACTGCTGTGGGCTAGAGTATAGAGAGTGCTGAGGAAAGGGTACATGACGCTGAAGGAGAGGACTTTGAGTCTAAGCCATAATGGGTGAGATTGTAGGATAAGCAATCAGTAGTTCAGGGGGCCTCAGACACTAAGTAGTGATGTTTCAGTTGCTTAGGACAAAGGTATGTGAGACACTTTTTATCCTTGGTGTATCTTTCATAGCTGGATTATAGAAACCAGGTTTGTATGTAGTGTTTATGGAACAAGGGGACTGGGAAAACCTGATCCCCCATATTTTCACTTAATCATCTCATCTCCCTTCCATGCATGAGGCACTGCAGTGGAAGTTGTCTTGATATCCTGGGAGGACAAAAGACCTTTTCTCTCGGAGTTCCCTTATGGCACTCTAGATCGGAATCTGCCTGCCAGTGCAGGAGATACAGTTTTGATCCTTGGTCCAGAAAGATTCCACATGCCACGGAGCAAATAAGCCTGTGCACCACAACTACTGAACCCAAGCGCTAGAGCCCACAGACCAGAGCTACTGACCCTATGTGCTGCAACTACTGAGCCCATGAGCCTAGAGTCCGTGTTCCACAAGAGAGGATGCCTCAGTGAGAATCACACACACCACAGCAGAGAGTACCCCCACTCATACAACTAGAAAAAGCCTGTGCAACCAAAAAATAGAGAGAGAAAGATGGAAAAAAAAAAAAAAAAGAACCTCTTCCTTTCAAGGCAGTTGTTTTTTAATTAATGCTGCTCTTAGAGAACACAGCCACACACACAGCACTAGGTGTTAGCTTGTTCCTGCACTCAGAGTCATACTACTGGTATTTACGGGATGATGAGTCACTTGGATGGGCTGTTTGTTAGCAAGTTCAGCAGAAGTGTGTGACTGCAGGTGTTAGTAAGCACTATCTCTTTATGGTCCAGCTGTGTAGCATATGCTCTAGGAAAGGCAATAGGACTCAGAGACTGGCCACAACTGAGTGTGTCACACATGAATTTAGTGTATTTGAATTTAGTTTGGGAGTGTTACTCCTGCAGTGGGGAGAGGCCATAGGAAAAGATTTAGACCAGAAATCAGGGACCAGGGTTGCAACCTTGAATGCTGGTCTGTTGTGAAGCTAAAGACAAACTGTTTAACACTTTGGGGATTACAGGCTTGCTTGTAAAAGACAGAGACAGACTAGAACTGTGATTTCCATTTTGGTGGAGGGTTTAAGGTTCTTTTTAGAACAGGTTGTTGCTAGGTATAGGTCCTTTCTTCAGAAAAGTATTCATCTGTGAATGCCAATATTCAGAGTGCTGAACTGGGACTTCACCGGTGGTCCAGTGGTTAAGACTCCATGCTTCCAATGCAGGGGGTATAGTTTCTATCCCTGATCAGGGAACTAAAAATCCCACATGTTATGTGGCAGGGCCAAAAACAATTTCTATTAAAAAAAATTGCTGAACCAAATGATCTCAGAGATGCCTTCCATAGCCAATTCTCTCTGTCAGTCTATGAAAAGAAAATAACAAAATGACTATGTTTAGCTTTGCACAAAGTGAAGTCGCTCAGTTGTGTCCAACTCTTTGTGACCCCATGGCCTACCAGACTTCTCCGTCCATGGGATTCTCCAGGCAAGAATACTGGAGTGGGTTGCCTTTTCCTTCTCCAGGTCTGATGACATGCTACCCAACAAATCTAGCAAGACTATTAGATCATCTGACCCTAGGGGTTGACTTTTTCTTTTTTGCACATTGAAGAAATTCCCTTGCTGCTTCTCAGGCTATGAAGCTGCAGATAAAGAGGGTCACCTCTGCAAAACGCAGAGAATTGTTCCTCTGAGCCATTGTTCCTGTCCGCATCCATACCTTACTTTTAACCTTTCATCTGAATCCTTCGATCTCTTTTTTCTCTAACTGTAGGAAACCTAAAGAAGAGATGAAATGGAGGATCCTATCATGTTTTAGTGAGCTAGATAATTTTAAACTTTATATTGCCACAGTTGAATCAGAGGCCATAGAAAATGACTAGAAATTGAACAGAAATGAAGGTATCAAAACAACTAGAGTAGTGGTAGATAGCATTAAGAATGGTTGATGAGAAATAATTCATAAGCATTTAGTTATAAAGCATGGGCTTAATTTGTTAGGCTTTGCCACCTTGGCTATGATTGTACAGTAATTTTTTGAGATATCGGAAAGTAAGAAAATAGGACCTTCAGGGTAAAACTACCGTTGGCAAGGTGGGTATCACCTACAGGCTATTTCTGATATTTACTTCCTATTATTATTTTATCATTGTTTCAGAATAAAAATATATGAATTTTGTGTTACCTTGCACATACCAACTTATGACTCATTCAGATTGGCCTTCAAAAGTGAAAGATAATTTGTGGTTATAAACTGATTACTCAGAAATGTTCTTCACAGAGACACAACTAAAGCATGCACATATTTTTAAACATATTTTAAATTTTCTGCAGCATATTTCCCCCCCAAAAAATAATGTGGTATTAATGGTGACTAGGACTTAACCTCCCTCCGCTTTTTTCTTCCATGACTACATTTTTAACAAAGTGTTTTTGAGAAGCAGAGTTGTCCACATGGAGCATTTAATCCTAGGCAGATGGTGTGGTGCTGGAATACACATTTCCTCCAGCAATAACTGGGAAAGAAGCCACGATTCACGGCTGTTGGAGATAGGAGCCTCTTTAAATGAAGGGATTAATTGCACACACAATGATGTATAGGAACATTAACACAAAAACACTTGTGTATGTCTTAAAAGAATCTCCAAGGCTTAGCTCCTTTGTTTATTCACAGGGGTGATGGGCGAATATGAACCAAAAATAGAAGTTCAGTTTCCAGAAATGGTCCCGACTGCAAAGGGAACAACGGTGAAGCTGGAATGCTTTGCACTGGGAAAGTAAGTTCTGGTTTCTGTCCTCCATTGTCCTCCCTCCAGCTCGGGCAAGTAAAGAAATTTCTTTGCACTGTTCACAGTAATGGTTGGTGAGGTAACTGGAAAGCAAGCCAAGCCTTTCTCACTGTGATTCTGTGCCTGCATCTTTGATTCTGTCCTTTCACTGTGGAGAAGGGATGTGACATGACATAGAGGAGTTAGCTGCCACTATGGACACAGCCACAAAGGAGAGGAGAACGGGCAGTTCTGAAAGTGTTTCATTCTATTACGATAACCTGTAATGTACATGTTGTCTGACCCAGAATGACAGGAAAACAATGGCCTTCATCTGAGGTACAGTGAAGTGGACTGTTTGGAAAAAGGTAGAATTTCATTTGGGTCCCAGCTTACAGAGTGTGCATCAACTTTTTATTGTATTTCTTTTTAAATTGAAAGTCTCTTCTTTCTAGTTTTTTGTTAAAATTTATTTTATTGAAGTATAGTTGATTTACAACGTTGTGTTAATTTTTGCCCTGTAGCAGAGTGATTCATTGATACACATATACATTCTTTTTCATGTTATCTTCCATTATGGTTTATCACTGGATATTGAATACAGTTCGCTGTGATATACAGTAGTACCTTGTTGTTTATTCATTCTCTATATAATCATTTGCATCTGCTAATCCCAAACTTTCAATCCATCCCTCCCCCGACACCCTCCCCCTTGTCAACCATAAGACTCTTCTCTATGTTTGTGAGTCTGTTTCTGTCTCATCAGTTCAGTTCAGTCACTCAGTCAATTCCAACTCTTTGCAACCCCATGGACTGCAGCACGCCAGGGTTCCCTGTCCATCACCAACTCCCAGAGCTTGCTCAAACTCATGTCCGTCGAGTCGGTGATGCGGTCCAACCATCTCATCCTCTGTTGTCCCCTTCTCCTCCTGCCTTCAATCTTTCCTAGTATAAGGGTCTTTTCCAATGAGTCAGTTTTTGCATCAGGTGGCCAAAGTATTGGAGCTTCAGCTTCAGCATCAGTCCTTCCAATGAATATTCAGGACTGATTTCCTTTACAATTGACTGGTTTGATCTGCTTTCAATCCAAAGGACTCTCAGATAAGTTCATGTGTGTCATATTTCAGATTCCATATATAAACAATAGCATCTTCTTTCTACTTTGGCTAGAGATTAGCAAGACCTGATATTCTCTAAGGAGTCTCTGTTTTACAGAGTCATCTGAAAATAACTCACAACTTTATTATTCAATCTGTGGAGTTTTCTCAGTTAAGCCTACTTGGGAACCAGTTAATCTTCCCTAGAGTGTCTGTCAGAGGGCATAAAGAAAATGAAAAAGAGATCGGTTAAGATTTTGCCAGTAACCCTGCAGAAAAGGTTTGGCATCAGTGATAAAAACTTTCACCTAAAATAAGAATTTTTAGTCATCGGTACACTTTAATGATGCATGTGAATCTCTGTAGCCAACCTCATGTATCCATCTAACCCACTGCCAACTCCTCATCCTTTTCCTGGGCCCAGATGTTGGCTAAGGCAGGGACACTAACTTTTGCTCAGCTTCTGTTTTAGCAAGTTATCTATATTCATATCATTTTGTATTTCACAGCAACCATGCAAGAAAGTTGTTCCTTTTTTTTTTTCAATTTTATTTTTAGTTCTAAAGAAAGAATTCTTTTGGTTTTCCTGTTTTCAAGTCAGGGCAGTATACCCTACAGTAGCATCTTTACTTGGGGGCCGAAAAATACAGCACTCATTCTTTATGTTCTGAAATCTTACTCCATTAAATACATTCTGACATTGCTGTAGGATTGAACACTGTACTGACATTAAAAGTCAAGTTGTAAAACAACTAAGACCTGGAAAATGCCCATTATTTATTATTAAGAGACTAAAAGTAGATTGCTAAACAGTGGAAGATGGTCCCATTTTTTATTTTATATATGCTCAGATGCTTCAATCATGAATGACTCTTTGTGACCCCATGGACTATAGCCCGCCAGACTTCTCCGTCCATGGGATTCTCCAGGCCAGAATACGGGAGTGGGTTGCCATGCCCTCCTCCAGGAGATCTTCCAGACCCAGGGATCAAACCCACATCTCCTGTATCTCCTACATTGCAAGGCAGATTCTTTTCCACTCAGCCACCGGGGAAGCCCATTTATATATATATATATATACATATATATATATGGAAACTCAATGCAAAGAAAAGATGAAAGAACGTAACTAGATGGTATAGGAATGTGTTTGGTGAATTCTGCAAGGTGACACCTTGAAAAATCTATGGAGAAAGACAGCAAAATTTATGTTGTTCCCACTTTCAAAGGGAGTATGAATTAAACTCCATTCACACTACTTGAATGGCACTAGAATGAAAACAAAGGACCCAAATTGGGCTCCTCCAGTCTACACAGAAGTGTATGGGTACACACATGCAGCTGTGGAAACCCATCATCACGGACCACTTAAGAGCAGAAAGACTATGTCTAAGAACAGTTATTTGTACTGGCACATTTTAACTGTCTGTCTCATCACATGTAACGATACCCATAATGTACTTTTGTTAGAGCCCTTTCCATATTTTGAGTTAGTTTCTGCCTAATGAACTTAAATTCCTCTAAAACAAGTATAGTCGAGTTGATGGCTCTAATTTTTTAAATACCATCTCAGGTTTCCCAGAGAAGATTAGCAAGTCTTTAGTCTATTTTCTTGTCTGTGTGTGTCTTTGTGAAAAATAAATAGGTAAATAATTGTATCCCCTGCTAGAAAGCCACAACTCAGAAGCTGTGGTTAGCTCACTAAACCATTGATCTGCAGATTCAGTGATGCCCTTGCAATTTAAGAAGCATTCTAACAGTTTTGGTTGCAGGATGATAGATGCCTTGAGAGTACTTAAAGTCCCCACAGGTTGCCTCTTTCCTTATCTCACTATTTTAAGATAACTTTCCCCAAACCACGCTCCTAATGGACTGCTAGAAGTTGGTAAGGGCCCACAAAGGGTGCTCCAAGAGGCAAAAAGTGAAGCTGCCAGTTTCTTATCCACTGAGCCTTGAAACTGATACCACATCACTTCTGTCTTATTTTAAGTCATAGTAGCCACCTAGTTCAAGTAGAAGGGGTTCTGGACCACATCTTAGTGGAAGGCATTTTTAATTCTCCACATTTGTGCATGGACTTTTAAATTTTTTTATATTTATGATCTTAAACAGATGCATTGGAAAAAATGTAACAAGCATATAAAAATCTGTTTTTATTTCATCAGTAATATTGTATATTATATGGAATACTTCTTTAAGGTTAAGAAAGGTTATCTGATTTTAAGGGCTTCCCTGGTGGCTCAGCTGGTAAAGAATCTGCCTGCAATGTAGGAGACCTGGGTTCAATCCCTAAAGAAAACACGGAGTACATAATAGTACTAGAGATGTGAGTATCGCTGAAATTAGAATAGTGATACATGAATAAATGACTTTGGGGGAACACTGTCTGGTGCCAGCTATATAATGTTTGGAACCAAGAAGGAAGGGATTGCAATGAGCATAGATTCAAATAAAAGAAAGTTTCTCTAACATGATTCACTCCCTTTTTTTCTTGCCACCAGTCCAGTACCAACTATTATCTGGAGAAGAGCTGATGGAAAGCCGATAGCAACCAAAGCCAGAAGACACAAGTCAAATGGGATTCTTGAAATCCCCAATTTTCAGCAGGAGGATGCTGGCTTGTATGAATGCGTGGCTGAGAATTCAAGAGGGAAAAACGTAGCAAAAGGACAGTTGACTTTCTATGGTAAGGTAGTGATTCCAGTTTATCATTTGTTGACCTTCTTGGTATTAAAACCCATAAGCTAGGAGATTTGCATTCAAGGATTTTCAGAAGGATTGTTCAAAATACCGTTGTGTAAAACCCTGTTTGCTGCCTAATTATCATCCCCTGGGTTGTTCTGGTGGGGATGGGGAGGGTGGGGGCAGTGGTGTGGAGGCAGCAGAGAGGAAGATACAGGCTGATGTATTGAGAGATGGATATTAGTATAAACACACTCACAAAGGACCTATTTTTCCTGCTGCCGTCAAGCTGTAAACCTGAGAAAGGAAATATTTTGTTATCCCTCCTCCTGATTGATTTATTTATTTCTAAAGCTCTCTGGTTTTCTTCATCCAAATTTTGACTTGGAGCTCGTGTTAATCCTTGGTAATTGCTCCTGTTTGGTAGAGATTTAATGTGGTACCATGAACATTTCAAAATGCATGCTATCCAAATTTAGTTTTTATCAGAGTGGAGCGTGACAAATCTATCTCACCCCATAGACTCTTTCTGTGCAGCTGCTCCTATTCCAATCAAATCATCGGCATTGATCCAAACAGAACACAAATGCAAAGCTTCTAGCACGTGGTCATCCATTGAGCCTGTATTGGAAACCCAGTTAGGGTATCAATTTGGAATCCAGAAACGGATTTCATTGGATAGGCATTTTGAAATCAAATTGAGTTCTCCCAAGTTGGAACATGCTTGAATCCCATGGGGTGTTGAAAATAAATATTATAGATTGATAATTATTCAAGAATGGCTTAGGTGAACAACAATGTACATTAAAGGATAAGACCAGTTCTTTAGGGGCAAGTCGTAGCAAAGACTTTAAACCTTCTGATGTCTTACAACAACTGATACCACAAAAGTCTTATTTCATCAGGTCTTCTTCCAGAGCATTTTGGATTTCAGATATGGGGAAAAGATTTTGTTCAGTAGTCATGTAAGATTTTTTAGAAGCATGATTAGAAACTGGATGGAGCTTTTGAATATCAGCTAGCCTTCAGCAACCTCCCCGTCTGGCATTTTGGACTCATACCTGTGACGGCGCCCAAGGGATAATAGAATACACATGATGTTAGCCAGTCCGTCACATGATGACTTGAGCACCAATTCACCCATCTTCCTTCAACAATACTAAAAGACCAACTCTGCTTATGCCAAATGACAGACCTGGTGCTTGATCTTTGCTCTTTCATAAACTATGATGGTTGACACCGTATTTGATGGGTTGGAAAGCAGAAGACATCACAGTTCATTGCTAGAAAAACTGAAGACTGAAGGCTACCGATTTGTTCAGTGAAAGGCAATCACTGTCTTAAAAGTGTTTAGGGTACATTTTTCTCTTCAGTGTGATAATCATTTCTCCTACATCAAGTAGGAACAGCCTGAAAATGTTCAGGTAAATGGCCAGTGTTTTCCTTTTTCAATTAGTTAGATTGATTTTTCCATTCAGTAGTTGCGATCCCTAAATGTTAGTTGTGTTGCTCAGTTAATTGATTGAAGTAATTTTTCACTTTCATGGTTTTCTTTGAAGTGAAATATCTGTTTTTCAGTATATTAAAAACTTAGGAAATATTCTGTCACCAGGAGTTGGCATGGTGCTTTCTAGTAGGTCATAAGTTTCCTACACTGGAAACAGACAATTCCAGAGTTAGTCTTCTGGAGAATCAACCTCATCAATAACCTTCTGGAGAAACAATGAAAGGTTTTCCAGGACCCAGCCTTGGAGATGAAAATCTGATGCTAACAGTGTTTCCCTTTTAAATGAAGTTGTCTGCATTCATCCACGGGGAAAAAAGCCAAGTGAAGTGTGCCTGCTTTCTGAAGATAACTCAGCTTTTTCTCCGTTGCCAACCACCCTAGGTGTTAGAAGCTTGTCAGATCAGTTGACTTCATGGTGCTGGGCTGTTGCATCTGTTTTATCCTTTTGTTTTCCCTCAACTAGCATCATATCGGTGACACAGAAATTATCGAGTTGTTTTCATTGTCACAGGAGAGCTTAATTATGCAAAAGTGCTTGGCTGTCATTTTTTTTTCTTTGTGGTCTCTGTTGGGTTTTCTCAAAACAGTGTTCCTAATATCCAGCTGCCTAGATCTCCAATTTAAATGAGTTGTTATATTTAAAATCACCATATATATTTCACAAAAGGGGAGGAAGTAGCCCCAGTTCCTTATCCATGAACATGCTCTCTTTGTTGACAGGAGAATGTCTGACAACTTTAAGATGTGCTGTGTTTGGGGACAATATACCTTGGGTTTCAGCTTAGAGACCTGCTTGTCCTTTTTGGTTCCAAGTTGCTGCATCCATTCATCCACTCTTCACTTGAGAAACCAGACAGGTGTGCTCACTTCTGTTCTGGCCTGACAAAATGGCAGTTTTTCTGATCCCACACTGAAACCATTTAACCTTCCTCCAAAGGCCTGCTGAGCATGGTTTCCTTGCTCCTACATTCCCTGTATAAGGGTCATAGGAGCCTGTATTCCTGGCTGGTGTGTTTCCACTGTGATTGTGTCTTTAGCTTAGCATGTGCCACTCATGTTTGGAAAGAATTGAAGCTAGTTTAAACATGAACATTTTTACCCATCTCCATCTTCCTGAGTTATTTGTGCCATGACCTGTACTTGTCTGTGTGGTTTAATCTGCTCTTTCAGGTATTTTTCAGCATTAAAAACTTACTGAAATAGATGTTATATTTTCAAGGGTACATTACTACAAATCTTTGTTGCTTAAAGGTTGACATGTTCCAAAATGACTTTAATATATTAGTAATTTGTTCAAATAATTTTTTTAATTGCCAACCAGGTGGCAGAGCATTAAACACTTAGGACTATAAGACAAATCCCTGTCTTCAAGGAGATTTTCTTTTACTAGGAGCAGACAGGCAATTCACTATTAAGCAAATAAATGAACTAGAAAATTTCATAAGGTGATAAGAGTCACGAAGAAGGTGGTTAGGATGATATGATAGCAGGTAACTAGGAGCAGAACTTCCCTGATAGCTCAATTGGTAAAGAATCTACCTCCAATGCAGGAGACCCCAGTTTGATTCCTGGGTCAGGAAGACCCACTGGAGAAGGGACAGGCTACCTACTCCAGTATTCCTGGGTTTCCCTTGTGGCTCAGCTGGTTAAGAATCCACCTGCAATGTGGGAGACCTGGGTTTGATCCCTGGATTGGGAAGATCCCCTGAAGAAGGGAAAAACTACCCCCTCCAGTATTCTGGCCTGGAGAATTTCAAGGACAGTCCATGGGGTCGCAAAGAGTTCGACACAACTGAGCGACTTTCACTTTCACTTTTCAGGAACAGAAGAAAGACTTCATAAGATAAGGCAGTCAGGGAAGACTTGTCTGAGATTTGACTTTTGAACTGAAACCTAAAGGGTGAAAAAGAGCCATGCTTTCAAGGGGTAGTGCTTTCCAGGCAGAAGGTAAGGAAGTGCAGAGGCCCTGAGGCAGAAGACTACTTACCATGTGTGAAATGCATCAAGGAAGCCAGCGTGGCTAAGTCCTAGTGAGAAAGGATAAAGGGTTTAGAAATAGGAACCAATACAGAATTGTAAAGTAAAATAAAAAATAAATTAAAATAAATAAATAAATAAAATAAAAAAAGAAATAGGAGGGTGGCAGATTAGGCAGTACTCTGTAAGCCAGGCACTGAGTTTGGGTTTTATACTGATAATGGGAAACCACTGTGAGATTTTAAATGGGGAATGACTCAATTGTATTCATGCTTTTAAAAGATTACTCTGGTTGTTCTGTCGTGATTAGATTATAGGGAACCAAGAGTAAAAGCATGATAAGCAGTCACAAAGCCTACCAGGTGAGAAATGATGGTGGCTAGGACACAAAGAATGAAAATAAATGGAGACTTGACATATATTTTGGACTTAGAACCAGTAAGACACTTTTTTGTCATTCCTACACTTAGCCATTTTCTAGATAAGGAAACTGCTTCCCAAAGAGATACTCATGTTACTGATTGAAGCTACATAGTAAGCAGAGTGAGTCACAGTTGCTCAGTCGTGTCTGACTCTGTGACCCCATGGACTGTAGCCTGCCAGGCTCCTCTGTCCATGGAATTCTCCAGGCAAGAGTACTAGAGTGGGTTGCCGTCTTCTTCTCCAGGGGATCTTACAGACTCAGGGATCAAACTCCAGTCTCCTTCATTGCAGGCAAATTCTTTACCATCTGAGCCACCAGGGAAGCCCATAGTAAGCAGAGCTAGGTTCAAGTTCTTTCATGCTGGAAGTTCTCAAGCTTCAGAGTGCAGTTAGAATAATCTGAAAATTTTACTAAAATACAGAATACGGGGTTCTACTCCCCAGAAGTTCTGATTTTGTCAGGCTAGCGTGGGACCCAAGAATTTGCATTTCTATTAAGTTTCCTGGTTGTGCTGATGCTACTTGTTTGAGTCCACAGTGCAAAAGCCTTTGCTCTTGTGCTAGGTTGTTTCCAGGTGGTAGAGTGAACCCTAACAATAAATTACGGCAAATAGAGGTGTTCCTGCTTCCCATGAAAGCTTGCAGACTTCTGTCACATTAAGCATTATGACCAGTCTACATAGACACAGTGGAAGGAGGATGCTACAGTAATTATCTTTGAAAAAAGGAGAGGGAGGTGTAAAATGGATTTAATTCACTTGATAATTATTCATCTTTCCACCTCATTATGTCTGTAGAATTCCTTTTTGCACAAATAGAGCAGTGGAATAACAGTCATCATTCAGAAAAATGAAACATGAGCTAAATTTCCTGATATTTAATACCTTTGTACAATTTCTCCTAGATGTAACAGGTGTTAAGAGAGTAAAGTCATTTTCATCACGAGGAAATAGGGAATATAATAGTCAAGCAGTGAACAAGACTGTTTTTCAATGAATCTGTAATGTTTGAGCTGGAAGGATCTGTTGGAGCCAACTCTTTGATTTTTACAAGTTAAAAATAAAGACCCAGAGATATAAAATAACTTACCCAAGATGATAGAATGAGTGAGAATCAGAGATCTTTTAGACCTGTTCTGTGTTCTTTGTCTTGCCAATAAGACATTTTCATTAAATAGGTAAAGGGGAAAAAATTCATCCATCATTCAGATATTTTATCTGCTTGTTTGCCACAACCAAAGTCATAAATGAAAACATCCAAATGAACAACTGACTTTTTCACTTCCTATTTTCTAAGGAAGTGACTTATAATCACCTGATTATTGAGCCAGAAAGAGCTCTTTCTATTTTCCTTCCAATTTACGTCTGTGGCTGTATGTTGAGACCTTGTGGGCTATGGTCCTTTGGCTCTAAAGGCAAACTGTGGGCTTCATGACCCTGGAGATAGTATGGGAGGATATCTAGGGTCAGCATATAGAAGCATCAAACAGTATGGTGTACTAATTTCCCCACAGATTTGCTATGTATGTGTGATCACTAGTTAATTTCAGTCTCACAAAGTGGCTTAAAGAATAGAAATGACCAAAAGAATGAACACAGCAGAGAGATAATTTTGCACTCAAGCAAGAGTCTTCCTAATTGTCCCAAACAGAACTGATACCCAAACCCTTAATATCCTCGAGTAGAGCTTAAGATAGATTCATCTTCTCTGAGACTGTGTAAGCAACCAGAAATAATTTTGAATGGCTACAGGTAATCATTCTAATAGCAATTTAAATTATTTTCCCCCATTTTATCTTTTCTTTTTTTTAAGGGTTAAGGCTCTTGATGGCTTTTCTTTCTATTAGAAATTTCTGGTTTGAGACAGTCAGAGAGCCAGATACCTCTGAGAACTGTTTGATCACTAAAGTCAAATTATATCTGTCTGCGATATAAATTGTTATTGGACAAGATGCTTGCATGATTCCAGTGACTGGATTATGCATTGACTTAGGTCGTTTCTGGCAGCTGTTGAACAAAAGATTGGAATGAAGAGCTTGTTCATTTATGCAAGAGATTAACAGTGTCATAGAGTCAAGTAAAACACAATCATTTAACCTTGTATTTGAATTTGTATCTTGAGAACAAGACTAAAGATTTGCTTTAAAGGAGAGATTCTTCTATTCAAACCTTGAAAGAATATGAATGGCCAAAACAGATGGTTCTGTTTTAATATGTGAATATGATTAATTCTGTTTAGTATTTGGGATCTACATATATATATAATGCCCAAAAAGCATTTAGACATAAACTTCTTTTTAAAATAATAGGGTTGAATCAACCTGTTCAAGCCTTCCATGAAGCTATTTTTTTAGACATGGTGTTGCAAAAGAACCTTGATATTAAGTGATAAATACCACGGACCCACATACATTATCCAAAAAAAAAGTTAAAGGAAACAGTGTTTTCTCTTATGCACTAATGTGGACCATTTGTTATCCAAGGACTTTGAACTCAATGACACTAAGAGATATATAGAGATATGAATAATTTCCATCAGGCACAGAACTGTTCTATTACAAAAAAAACTCACTCACTTAGATATGATTCATCCAATCTAAGTTGAGTGGCAGGAGAAACCTTCACTATGTGGGGTTTTGCCCTGTAGATCTGCAATTGGCATGTTAAAAGAAAGATTATCTCATCCTTTGTCATATATATAATACAGTATTCCATTCTCAATCCCCACGGGCTCCTGTCCAGATATTGACTTCAAGAGGAATGTGTTTATATCATTTCAAATTCGGCTCCTATGAATTAATTTTACTTCAGGAGGAGTAGATTTTTGTCCTTCAAATCTGGTTTCTGAGAATTAATTTTACTTTAAAAAAAAAAAGAAAAGAAAAGTATCTGACAATGTCTCACAAAGACTGAATTTGCTGTTTATTTCACCTTGACCAGCACAAACCACTACCATTGAGCATTCTTCTTGAGCGCCTTAACCTCTGTAACCCTGTTGGAAGAGAGAATGAGCCCTCAGAAGGGTCTAATTAGTTAGAACTTTGCAAGGTCTTTTCAAAATCCTCTCAAGGCCCTCCCTTCCCTTCGCCTCTCCCTATCCTTTTTGAGATTGCAAGGTTGTGTTTCCAGCTCTTTCTGTGTTTTTGAAAGAAAGCCATGAATAAGCCCAAGAGTTACAGGAAATCTATGACATTGAAATCTCTGTCTCTGCATGTGGTTTTGATGTTTCCTTTTTGAACTTCAACTTGACATTGCTTCATAAGTTACATTTGCCCTTCCATTTTATTTTTCTTCCTCACTCTCTTTGAAAAGTTTGGCTTCGTTATTAATATTCCACACAGATTTCTATAGTTTTCTTGTTTGCTTTGTTTTAATAGACCCTGTGGGGGGTAAATATTCAGCAGGTTGCATGTGAAATCAGGCACACAATTGCCGTTAGCCTCATCAGTGTTGCACATCAAATTCTCCAGACTGAGAACTGAAAAGATAGTATCTACCATTTGAGATCCCTTTGCAAAGCAGCAGGAAGATAAAGAACAATGGCAGACTTGCAGCTCCTTCAAGGATAAAGGTTACAACCCTGAGTTCAAGTTAATACTGCTTGATGTTGTAACTTGTTTTGAAAGCTGACCCTTTCAGCCTCCCCTCCTTTGAAACAGTGCATCATCTCCATCAGTAGAAGATTTGTAAAGTTGTGTTTTGCTCTTTGAAAAACATGAGATTTGCTTATAGATGGATAAAAGGAGAAAGTAGCATTTATTCAGGGACCTAGGGACCTCTGCTGGTTAAGTGAATTGTTTTTCCAGGGTTTGTTTGGTTTTTTTTGTTTTTTTTTTTTTTCATTTTGAGAAGATAAGCTTGAGCTCAACACTAGTCATTTCCTTTTGAATTAAATTATGAATGATTGGTAACCTCATCGAATAAAGATACTGAGGTCAAGTCAGCTAAGAGATATGTTAAGAATATTGAGTAGCATCTTCCAATTAAATATGAATACCAGTTCTAACTATTGGGTTCAAGTTGGTAGACATCATTCTGTGCAGGTACACAATGCAAAGATGCCTTCCAGAATGACTACTCTTTGCTTCTGCACTTTGAGCTGAGGGTTTTCTGCCTAATTACGTGTGCCATTATAGTTTACCAATAGCATGAATTGTGCTTTAGGGAAGGCTTGATATTATGAAGACTTTTTAGGGAATGTGGGTTAGCATTGTCTTTATTTCCCTTAAGAACAAGGAGAGAAAATGGGACTTTATTTGAAGCATGAGAAATGAGGCACAATTTTGGTGGTAAGAGGGAGTGGTACAGCAGTCCCCAGCCTCTTTGGCAACAGGGACAAGTTTCACAGAAGACAGTTTTTACGCAGTCCAGGGGTGGGAGGATGGTTTCTGGATGCTTTGAGTGCATCACACTTATCAGGCACTTTATTTCTATTATTCTATCATCTCCCCCTCAAATCATCAAGCATTAGATCCTGGAGAGTTGGGGACCCCTGGAGTGCTGCATTGGGAAGTGTGGGAATTGAGTGGCCTTGAATTCCTGTGTTAGGCAGGACAGGACCCATTTCCTTAAGAAGGTTTTTGTGAAAACCAGGGCTCATTCAGAGACTTGGAATTGTAAGGCCATATGCTAATAGAAAATATTCTATCGACATGAAAAAAAGGTAATAATAGAAAATGATGACAGTCTTGAAGGAGAAAGGAGTCACAAAAATTATTTATATGATGTGTGTGAGAGACATAGAGAAATATAATGGCTTAAAGAAGAAGTTTCTTTCCTTCATACATATCTCTCCAAAAATAGGCATGTGGGTCTGGGGTTGCTTTATTCCAGAAGATCATTCAAGGTCAGCATCTTCATCCTACATAGCTTCATCTGTGAGCCCCAGGCTATTTCACTTGTCACTTTCTAATCAGTGGGAAAGAAAAATGAGAATCCAGGGCTGGTATCTTTAAGTCAGTAACCTGGAGGTTGCCCTCATCACTTCCACACACATACCACATATCATTGATATGAACCTCATCCTATAATTACCTCTAGATACAAATAAAGGGAAATACAGTGTGTAGCTAGGAAAACATGAGCCCAGCTTAAAGTAACAGAGTGGTAGTGGGAGATTTCTTTTATTAAAAGGAAAAAATGAAGAATAGATATTTGGGAGGAGGAGCAGTTAATTTTACCCCTATGGCTCGTGATAGTTTTCCTCATTTTGCCTTTAGTGATGGAAAAAACAGCCACATAGGCTGCAAAAACAGGACATTCAGAGTTGGACATGAGGTGGGGTATTTTATTCTAAAAATACCCACTGAACTTCTACCCGGCTTTGTAACTGACATAACCTCTGGAAAATTAATTTTTTCTTAAACCCTTTTTTGTCCCTTGATTGCATATGATAAACATGAGTTGAACATGCACTAAATGTACATCTTTGCTTTATGAACCGCTGTAGCTCAACCGAATTGGAGTCAAAAAATAAATGACATCCACGTGGCCATTGAAGAAAACGTTTTCTGGGAATGTAAAGCCAATGGAAGGCCCAAGCCTACGTACAGGTGGCTGAAAAACGGCGAACCACTGTTAACTCGGGTAAGTAAATGAATGAAAAGTGTGTCTTAATATTTACTTTAATGTGGCATGTGGTCTTGTTGCTATGGAAAGAGAAAAATGACCAGTTGTTTCCAAAATTATATGCAACCAAATGCCATTAATAGTGGAACAAGTGAATGTGGTTGATAGATAGAAACTGTACGTAAATCCAATGTTCCAGCATTACTCAGCCTTGTTAAACATCCATACCGGATCTTTGGTCTCCAGAAATTAATGTCACTGGCTTTACAACTGGAGAGTTATGCTGAAGGTCTGGGTCTTGTAATTGTGCTAAAATACAAGTTTGCATGTACAAGTGAGGGTGTAAGACTCTCCAGTTCTCCCCTTCAGTGCGGTTTTATGTTGTCTTCTGTCTGGGAAGACTAGTGAACAACACAGTCCAGTACACAGACCAACAAAATGCTCAATGTGCCTCAGACGTGTAACAGTGGCATGTGCAAACCCGAGACTGACATCTCTTAATGGAACAGAAGGAGAAGAACAACTAAAAGCGATGAGCAAAGTGGGAGGCACCAGTCTGTAGGCCCTGAAGCAGGCAGTAGTAGCTGAAAGCTCAGATACTAAAAATCCTCTTTGGAGACCAGGTTGCAGTATCCCTGTAGCTAATGCTTAGGTGAAAAAGCGGCAACACTGTTGCCTGGCTTAACAGGACTCTGTGATGTGAGAGAGGTAGGAGGTACCAGGCTGCGTCTTCTACTGGCTCTGGGCAGGAACTGCAGTAGCCTCAGTATTCTCGCAGATCCCAGGACCTGAGAGAAGCCATGAGTCTGGTAATTTCTGGACGAGCAGCCCAGGGAAGGGCTTCCCTTGTAGCTCAACTGGTAAAGAATCCACCTGTATTGCAGAAGACCCCAGTTCAATTCCTGGATCAGGAAGATTCCCCTGAAGAAGGGATAGTCTACCCACTGCAGTATTCATGGGCTTCCCTGGTAGCTCAGCTGGTAAAGAATCTGCCTGGAATGCAGGAGACCTGGGTTTGATCCCTGGGTTGGGCAGATTCCCCTGGAGGAGGCCATGGCGACTCACTCCAGTATTCTTGCCTGGAAAATCCCATGGACAGAGGAGCCTGGTGGACTGTAGTCCATGGGGTCACAAAGAGTCAGACATGATTGAACAGATAAGCACACAGCCCAGGAGATGAGGTGGAAGTAGCCACCCAATCTGCTAAATGGGTGGAAAGACAGACAAAAATAACTCCTTTTCAAAATACGCCTGCATGCCAATACTCCAAATCAAATGCAAAAAAAAAAAAAAATTTTTTTAAGAAAGGTAACCAACCTGTAAAGCAGTCTAACGAAGAAATCTGAATAACCTTGTTGAGAAGGCTGAAAGAGATAGGAATCATGCCTATAAAAATAAATGAGGTGGAGGGACCTTAAAATGAGGAACAATTGTGTCCAGTTTAATTTTCCCACTGAATTCAATTTTTTTCTGAAATATGACATTTTTCCCCAGGCCCCAATTTGACAGCCAGTTTCTTGTGCTCTGGTTTCCTCCTCCATCAGCCCCCAGGCAAGAACAACCAGTCTGAGCTCTGGCCAGGATATCCGCCCTTGCAGCCACAGAAACAGGCAGATACGACAAGCCCAGTCCACACCGCGCCACCCACACCTCCTCCTGCCGCTTCAGGGCTCCTGCAGGCCCCAAGATTCTCTCCATTCTAAAGCCAGCCTCTAATCACTTGAGTGTAGGTGCCCAGGTAACTGGCATCTTCCTTCCTCTATTTAAGGTGAGGGATCATGGATGCCAGGCAGCTAAATCACAACCCTAGGGCAAACAAAAAATATTTTACTTTTTAAATGGCAGGTCTCCCGGAGAAAAGGAGGTCCTTTAGGGTATTTATAAAAATTGATGCCTCAAGTTATGTAGCCTCAGGCTGATGAATGAAGATGGTCTATTGTTTGATACACTCACTTTGCTGTCTTCAGATTGGCTACCAGTTGATGGTCCTAAGCCTAGTTCTTGCCACCAACAGCAGTCAAGTAACAGAACATTAAATTATCAATACTTATTCTTTATTCTTAGTAAACTTCAACAACATTAAATATGTGTTTCTGCTTCATCCAAGAAGAGTACAGTCCTTTTAACCCTCAAAGTGTTGCCTGCTCATAATTTGAGTGTTTTAGCTACTCTAAACAGTAAATTTGCTTGTATTTCCCACTCCTCACCCACAGTTAGCACAAAGCCTTGGAGTGAAAAAAAAAATCATTTTAAATTTAAAGTTCATCTTTTTAGAGGGGATATTAATCTGAGTGGTTTCACTATTAAATCAATGATAACTCAAGAGAGTCCTACAATTTAAATTCCATTTACCAACCGATGTACAGATTGTTTCATTTAGCATCTGACCCGCCACAAGTTTAGTTGACAGATAAATAACTCATGTTATGTAAATTGTTTATATGATGGCAATTTTCCTCCCATTAACCCCTTTGATATATAACATGTAGCAAAGATGCCTTAGGGTCTCAGTTGTAGAAGGTCATTGTTTTGTGTTCCTCTTTTCTTTCACAGGATAGAATTCATATTGAGCAAGGAATACTCAACATAACAATAGTGAACCTCTCAGATGCTGGCATGTATCAATGTGTGGCAGAGAATAAACATGGAGTTATCTTTTCCAGCGCAGAGCTTAGTGTGATAGGTGAGTCTTTATACTGGAAAGAACAAAAAACTAAAAGCTTTATGAAATCACTAAACTTACGTGTACTTTCCCAAGCATAAATATTCCATCCAAGAAAAAAGGTTGATGAAATCTTTAGACTAAAGATATCTCTCGAGAAGGAAGGAATGCATTCTACAAGCAGTAAGAGGAGACTACTTTCTAGATCAGCTTCTTCTGATGCTTGCAATGGGTGATGCAGTTCCCCTGGCACTCATTTTTATTCCTCTATCAACCCCTCTTCTAAACTGTGCAAAGTTTCTGAAATGTGTTGGTGTCTGTTGCTATCTCTCTGATTGGGTGTAAACTTGAGCTCGGAGAGAGGAAGAGCTGCCTTAGGTGGACAGGTTTGTTTGCATGTCAAGCAGAGTGCATTTTGTTCTTTCACGTATAAATTTTCCAGACTATACACTATACACTATACCCCTCCAGCTCCATCTTTCAACATGTGCCCCTTTCCTTCTGTTCTTCAGCAGTACTGAGCTTTCTGAGCTGCTTGTTCACCACCTTCTCTTCCTCCACAGTTCACTGGTCCACACTGTTCCCTCTGCCTCAAATGCTTTTCTGTCCCCTCTTCATTTCATTTACTTCTTCCCAACTCAGAATTGATTACATTCTTTGCAGACAAAGATGGAGAAGCTCTATAGAGTCAGCAAAAACAAGGCCGGGAGCTGACTGTGGCTCAGATAATGAACTCCTTATTGCAAAATTCAGAATTAAATTGAAGAACATAGGGAAAACCACTAGGCCATTCAGGTATGACCTAAACCAAATCCTTTACAGTGGAAGTGACAAATAGATTCAAGGGATTAAATCTGATAGAGTAACTAAAGAACTATGAACAGAGATCTGCGACATTCTACAGGAGACAGTGATCAAGACCATCCCCAAGAAAAAGAAATACAAAGAGGCAAAATGGTTGTCTGAGGAGGCCTTCCAAATAGCTGAGAAAATAAGAGAAGTTAAAGGCAAAGGAGAAAAGGAAAGATATACCCATATGAATGCAGAGTTCCAAAGAATAGCAAGGAGAAATAAGAAAGCCTTCCTCAGTAATCAGTGCAAAGCAATACAGAAAAACAATAGAATTGGAAAGACTAGAGATCTCATCAAGAAAATCAGAGATACCAAGGGAACGTTTCATGCAAAGATGGGCGCAATAAAGGACAGAAATGGTCTGGACCTAACAGAAGCAGAAGATATTAAGAAGAGGTGGCAAGAATCCACAGAACTGTACAAAACAAGATCTTCATGACCCAGATAACCACAATACTGTGATCACTCACCTAGAGCCAGACATCCTAGAATGTGAAGTCAAGTGGCCCATAGGAAGCATCACTATGAGCAAAACTAGTGGAGGTGAAAGAATTCCAGTTGAGCTATTTCAAATCCTAAAAGATGATGCTGTGAAAGTGCTGCACTCAATATGCCAGCAAATTTGGAAAACTTAGCAGCGGCCACAAGGCTGGAAAAGGTTTCATTCCAATCCCAAAGAAAGGCAATGCCAAAGAATTTTCAAACTACTGTACAATTGCACTCATCTCACACGCTAGTAAAATAATGCTTAAAATTCTCCAAACCAGGATTCAACAGTATGTGAACTGTTAACCTCTAGATGTTCCAGCCAGATTTAGAAAAGGCAGAGGAATCAGAGATCAAACTGCCAACATCTGTTGGATCATCGAAAAAGCAACAGAGTTCCAGAAAACATCTACTTCTGCTTTATTGACTATGCCAAAGCTTTTGACTGTGTGAATCACAACAAACTGTGGAAAATTCTTCAAGAGATGGGAATACCAGACCACTTGACCTGCCTCTTGAGAAATCTGTATGCATGTCAGGAAGCAACAGTTAGAACTAGACATGGAACAACAGACTGGTTCCAAATCAGGAAAGGAGTACGTCAAGGCTCTATATTGTCACCCTGCTTATTTAACTTCTATGCAGAGTACATCATGAGAAACGCTGGTCTGGAAGAAGCACAATCTGGAATCAAGATTGCTGGAAGAAATATCAATAACCTCAGATATGCAGATGATACCGCCCTTATGGCAGAAAGTGAAGAAGAACTAAAGAGTCTCTTGATGAAAGTGAAAGAAGAGAGTGAAAAAGTTGGCTTAAAACTCAGCATTCAGAAAACCAAGATCATGGCATCCGGTCCCATCACATCATGGAAAATAGATGGGGAAACAGTGGAAACAGTGACAGACTTTATTTTGGGGGGCTCCAAAATCACTGCAGATGGTGACTGTAGTCATGAAATTAAAAGATGCTTGCTCCTTGGAAGAAAAGTTATGACCAACCTAGATAGCATATTAAAAAGCAGAGACATGACTTTGCCAACAAAGGTCCATCTAATCAGTTCAGTTCAGTTCAGTTCAGTCGCTCAGTTGTGTCCAACTCTTTGCGACCCTATGAATTGCAGCACACCAGGCCTCCCTGTCCATCACTATGGTTTTTCCAGTAGTCATATATGGATGTGAGAGCTGGACTATAAAGAAAGCTGAGTGCCGAAGAACTGATGCTTTTGAACTGTGGTGTTGCAGAAGGCTCTTGAGAGTCCCTGGATTGCAGGAGATCCAAACAGTCCATCCTAAAGGAAATCAGTCCTGAATATTCATTGGAAGGACTGATGCTAAAGCTGAAACTCTAATACTTTGGCCACTTGATGGGATGAACTGACTCATTGGAAAAGACCCTGCTGCCGGGACAGGTTTAGAGGCAGGAAAAGAAGGGAATGACAGAGGATGAGATAGCTGGATGGCATCACTGACTCAATGGACATGAGTTTGAGCAAGCTTCAGGAGTTGGTGATGGACAGGGTAGCCCGGCATACTACAATCCATGGGGTTGCAAAGAGTCAGACAACTCAGTGACTGAACTAAACTGAACTGAACTGAGGCTGCCTCTCCCAACTCCATATTGGCTTCCTCAGGAAGTCATACCTGGCTCTATGCCCAGGTCAGCTCCTGCTGTTACAATTTTCATCCTGCCTTTTAATGTCCTTGATATCATGCTGCATTTACATTTACATTTGCTAATGTGATTTCTCTGTCTTTTTCTCTCACTGCACTTTAACTTCCTCGTGATGTCAATGACCATACTTGGTTTCACTCATTTAATTATCAGGACTTAATGCAATATTGAAGCACATAGTATGTACTCATTAAATATTGAATGAATCTAAGAATGAATGACTGCACTAAGTGATGAAGGAGTTGAGAGACTGTTTTTAAAAATGAATTAATGAGTGAAGTAAATCTTTGAAAATAGTGGTTAAGTGAATTAAGAAAGCTTTAGGCATTAAAAAATAAAAAATAAAAAACTCCAGACCGTCAACTTGCATTTGTCTTATAGAAAAATCTTTACTTTGACTTCAGAATTTATCTTTAATGTCTAAGTAGCCGTTCTTCTTGGAGCATAATAGAAAGGTTATAAATAAGAGAAAAGCAACACACAGAGAGAGCTGATTCCATAAGTCCTGATAATTTGCCCAGATTCAGAGTCCTGACTTGCCCTTCTGCAGAGCACTTCTTGGTGCCTGGCATGTGGATCTGACATGGATTAAGTGGATGCTCCTGAGTTGAACGTTAGTCCACCCATGCAAGGTAAAAAAGAAAGGAGCTGCTTCCATAATTGTCCTCACCAGCTTCTTTACCTGAACCAACACCCAGTCAAAGATAAGAATTTTTGAGGATTCATGAAATTGCAGTCTTTTTCAAAAGAGGGCGCGGAGGATTCTGTGCTCTTGGAGTCAACATCAGTGTGGCTACTGTAAGGATGTCCCCCCACACACATACCTTCCCCACTATAAATGTTAAGAATAATAATTCCAGCTTCCCAGGACAAGTACAATGGTCCCATCCTGGCCAAGTGGGCTCTGATTGTTGGTAGTTGGAGCTGACTGTTGTGGAGCACAGCTCACAAAGGTAGATCAAGGTAGAATGTTCTGCAGAAAGAAGTGTATTCTTTGTTAAACATAGTGTCAACTGGTTAGAAAACAGCTACAGTGGAGGGTGTGTGGCCTCAGGAATGAATCACATTGTCTTTAAACCCTCCAGGCGAAAGCTGTCCAGTTTAAAAGTCTGGCGATGCCATTATAATTATAAAAGATTTTGTAGGTCCTTTTGTTAAAATAAGAAAATTTGATGATAACAAATGACTGGAAATCACAGGATGTAATCATGGAGTAAAGATAGAGGATGACTACAGGCCCAAAAGCAGAGCCTGAAGTGAGAAAGGCTATTAAATGATTTTTTTCTAGAGCACTTACCCAGAGAGGAGCATAACAGTATGGGTGCAAAGAGCTGGACACAACTGAGCAACTGAACGACAACAACGAGATGTGTGTGTGTGTATACATCCATCTCTAGATATCCATATCTATATCCATGTGCACACTAAGTCATTTCAGTTGTGTCCAGCTCTTTGCGATCGTGTGGGCTGAAGCTCGCCAGGTTCCCCTGTCCATGGGATTCTCTAGGCAAGAATACTGGAATGGGTTGCCATGCCTTCCTCCAGGAGATCTTCCTGACCCAGGGATCAAATATGTGTCTCTTATGCCTCTTGCATTGGCAGGCAGGTTCTTTATCATTAGCACCACCTGGGAAGGCAAATTTATATCTGTGTCTATATATCTATCTGATATGCATATCCTAGGATCTTCACCAGATCCTTTCTCTTCCCTCAACCAAGGGTTCAAGGCCTATGAGGTGATAATCACTGATTCAACTCTGTAGAGGTTTATTTCAAGTCATTTCCAGTTAGAACTAATTCCATTTGAATTCTTGGTCTGAGTCCTTTCTTAATTCCCTTGAGATAAACAAGCAAGATCAGTAAAGATGAAATGCCTAAGAAGTTATTTAACCCCCTCTTCCTGATCTCAGCTTTATTGAGTGTAAGAACTGTAAGATGTCAGTAAATTATTCAATTCCAAACAAGTGATACAAATAGTAAGTCTTCCAGAAATACAGGAAAGAGAGTTTGACCAGTGGACTGAGCTAGTCAGGTGAACCTTGAAAAATAATTTATATTTATACAGGCAAAAGAACCAGGAACAGCGCAGAGTGAAAGGGCCTGAACAAAAGTTATAAAACATCTAGATAGTTTCTTGCCCATAGAAAATCCTAAATGTTTCTCAGAAATTTTAATTCAAATACATAAAGTGTATTGGCAAACTTTAAACTTGAAAGAGGAAGATGGAAAAATTAATTAAGGGCCAATTTTGGAAGCTATTGAACAAGCTTAGAAGTTCTCTATTTAATATCCCATTTTTCCTGCCCCAGAAAATCACACTAGTATATTCCAAGTGAATTAGAGGGCAGTTAAGTATTGAATGAGTAAATCCCTAGAGTTATTATTAAATGAATGAAGGAGAAGACATTTGATTATTTAAAAATACACATATGTGAATATTGGTTGAGTAAGCTTTAATACAATCATGTTTCACAAGTCACTGTGTTTCTTGCTGGGTGATAATAGTTTGACTCTTATGGATTTAATAACGGATTAGTTATTACCTGTATTAGAATCATAGGGAGGTTGAATTGAACCAAGAAACAAAATGAAAACAGGATACTTCAGTACAAGGAAGAAAAGAAGTATGCTGGTTGCAGCTATTGATCCATTATCAGCATCCTCCAGTGCTAGAGAGGAGATTCCCTTTCATGCTGGGAAACAGCCTTAAGGTCATGAATAAAAGATGGTTAGGAAGCATATGTTTAATAGGCTTTTCCCTTAGTCTTGTTTTATGTATTCTGTCTGGGTATTTAATGTATATGTAATGTATCTATATTTTCGATTGAAACTGCTAAATAATTAACCTAGGTGCTGGGTGATTTACTCACTGGGTGGGCAAATGCCGTAGACTTTTAGCTTGAGGTCAGTATATTAGAGTAGCCTGGTGATGAGTACTTTAAAACAGAAATAGTACATCCTTGTTTGTGACTGACCTATCACAGTTGATAGTTTGTTACTCCTCAAGGCAACTGTTTCCAGACTTTTTCTCCTATGTTAGCTTCTGTCATGGATGAGATTCACTTGTGTGATGTACACCGTGAGCAACCACAAAATTCCCTGGGTCATAGAAAAGTGTGCTGGAATTGGAACAGCGAACCGAGTCTTATAATCTTAGGGAGATTTGAATCTTCTACAAAAAAAAAAAAATACAATTTAAAAAGCCAAATTAAGTATTTTATTAAGATAACTTTTCTAATGAAATATTTCTATTCATGTCTAATGTTTGTGTCCACTCAGATAGATGATCATGTTGGTGCCAGGGGATGCTGATTGAACTACCAAACTTGAAATTTTCTGTGCTACTCCATACAGAACACCAATGTCATCCTGTATATATGTGGTGGCTCCGTGGTAAAGAATCCACCTGCATTGCAAGAGATGTGGGTTCAATCCCTGGGTTGGGAAGATCCCTGGAGAAGGAAATGGCAACCCACCCCAAGATTCTTGCCTGGGAAATCCCATGGGCAGAGGAGCCTGGTGGGCTACAGTCCATGGAGTCACAAAAGAGTCCAACACAACTAAGTGATTCAACAAGAACAGCAAGGATAGAGTATGCCTAAGACCTCAAAAGCTGAGGAAGGGGTTAGGTACCTGTGAGTCACTGGAGGAGTGTCCTCTGAGCAAAATGTATAAGAGAGAGCGGGCTAGGGAGGGGGATGGAGGGCAGGGAGCAGGGACATGGTCTCAGGTAAAGTCTAGCCTGTATCACATTCTAGAGGGTGATGTCTGGAGCATAATTGCATCTCAGAGCTATTCCCACCTCAGGCAAGGAGGCTGACCTTTTTAAAAATCTCTTCATTGGTTATTCATTGATCTGCCCCTCAAGTGGTGCTGGTTATGGCAGGGTATATGGAGCAAAACCTCCCAGTCAACTTCCCAGAGAAGGGGGCAGCTGGAGTTGGTAAGCAACCAATTCTCACAGCATCTGGGGCCAGAAAAGAGAATCCGTGTGAGGTACCAGCAGCATCCTCTACAGAAGAGAAGTGATTGTGCTAGAGCAAGATGCTTGGGTACTGTGTCCAGCTGACCTGGATCGTAACCAGCAGTGTCACTAGACTATCTTTTTGTTGGGTAGGAATATGGGAGATATTTTCATTTTTTCTGCTTTCCTTTGTTGTCAAATGATCTACAATGAATCAAATTATTATCATAATTATTACTATATCTTTTTCATAGGAGTATACTTGCTTTACAATGTTCTGTTAGTCTCTGCTGTACAATGAAGTGAATCAGCCATATGTATGCATATATCCTCTTGCTCTTAGACCCCCCTCCCATCCGTCCCCCATCTCACCTCTCTAGTTTATCACAGAGCATCAACCTTAGCTCCCTGTGCTAAACATAAGATTCCTACTAGCTGTCTATTTTATACACACTAGAGTATCTTTGATTTTGAAATGGGATGCACTTAAGAGCAACTGAGTGTCTTCCCAGTGGTCTTGAATATGACCTGACTTTGCAGGACTGTATAAGGGATAGAAGTAGCCTTGGTCCAAGGAGTTCCTGTCTGATGTTCAGGACGGTGGGCATTCTCCTGGCCTCTGTGGTGGAAGACATCAGACCCTGGCAGGACACTCTGAAGCCATTAAGGAACTGATAGTCGATTAAAGTGAGGTGCAGGCTTGAGCAGTTATATGGTTAATTTGCCATGTGTCCAAATGATTGGACTACAAATTAGAAAAACACTAAAGCTAAACTCAAAGTTATTTCACAGGGATTTTCACAAGTGCTCATCTGCAACTAAGTCTGATTTCTCAACTGCCTCATTGAGCCAGATTACAGTCAAATGTGCTGAGTGTGAGCAGCATCCAATGAGAGGAGGGATGCCTTTCTTACCCAAATATTGTCTGATAGGAGCTTTACTTAACTCATCAGGAAGAGGGAAAGCAATGCATGTGGATCTCAAACGCAAATTTGATATCTTTAACAAGTTACTAAGCCTTCACTAATCAATAAAATGAGGGTGTCACTGTTAAAACTAAAAGAGATCACATGTGAAAACTTCCTGCAAATCTGAAGTGACTGTAGCAATATGAAGTTGGGGATTTGTTTTGTTTGTTTGTTTTCTGTTTTAAACTAGTATCCATACCAAAAGCTTATAATACAGACAGCTGCACAATTACCAGTAAACCCTATTTCAGTGATTCTCAAATTGTGCTGCTTGTGAGTCACCAGGGGAGCTCTTTAATAGTGCAGTACCATACAATCATCCCTCACATGAATCCCAGCCTTGTCTAATTCAAGGAAACTATGAGCCATGCTGTGTAGGACCACCCACATGGACGGGTCATAGTGGAGAGTTCTGACAAAACATGGTCCACTGGAGAAGAGAATGGCAAACCACTTCAGTATTCTTGCCATGAGAACCCCATGAACAGTATGAAAAGGCAAAAAGATAGGACACTGAAAGATGAACTCCCCAGGTCAGTAGGTGCCTAATATGCTATTGGAGAAGAGTGGAGAACTAACTCCAGAAAGAATGAAGGGATGGAGACAAAGTGAAAACAGCACCCAGTTGTGGACGTGACTGGTGATGGAAGTACAGTCCAATGCTATAAAAAGCAATATTGCATTGGAGCCTGGAATGTTAGGTCCATAAATCAAGGTAAATTGGAAGTGGTCAAACAGGAGACAGCAAGAGTAAACATCTACATTTTAAGAATCAGTGAACTAAAATAGACTGGAATGGGTGAATTTAATTAGGATGACCATTATATCTACTACTGTGGGCAAAAATCCCTTTGAAGAATGGAGTAGCCATTATAGTTATACAATAAAAGAGTCTGAAATGCAGTACTTGGATACAGTCTCAAAAACAACAGAATGATCCCTATTTGTTTCCAAGGCAAACCATTCAGTATCACAGTAATCCAAGTCTATGCCCCAACCACTAATGCCGAAGAAGCTAAAATTGAACAGTTCTGTGAAGACCTACAAGACCTTCTAGAACTACCACCAAAGAAAGATGTCCTTTTCATCATAGGGGACTGGAATGCAAAAGTAGAAAGTCAGGAGCTACCTGGAGTAACAGGCAAGTTTGGGCTTGGAGTACAAAATGAAGCAGAGCAAAGGCTAACAGAGATTTGCCAAGAGAATGCAATGGTCATAGCAAACACCCTCTACCAAAACACAAGAGACAACTCTCTATATGGACATCACCAGATGGTCAATACAAAATCAATTGATTATGTTCTCTGCAGCCAAAGATGGAGAATCTCTATACATTCAGAAAAAAACAAGACGAGGAGCTGACTGTGGCTTGGATCATGAGCTCCTTATTGCCAAATTCAGACTTAAATTGAAGAAAGTAGGGAAAACCACTAGACCATTCAGGTATGACCTAAATCAAATCTCTTGTGGAAGTGAGAAATAGATTCAAGAAATTAGAGCTGATAGAATGCCTGAAGAACTATGGACAGAGGTTTGTGACATTGTACAGGAGGTAGTGATCAAGACCATCCCCAAGAAAAAGGAAAGCAAAGAGGCAAAATGGTTGTCTGAGAAGAAGAAGATAAAAGAAGAGAAGCTAAAGGCAAAGAAGAAAAGGAAAGACATAGCCATCTGAGTGCAGAGTTCAAAAGAATAGCAAGGAGAGCTAGGAAAGCCTTCCTCAGTGATCAATGCAAAGAAATAGAGGAAAATAATAGAATGGGAAAGACTAGAGATTTTGTCAAGAAAATTAGAGATACCCAGCAAAAATTATGGTATTGTGCTCATGCAAAGATCGGCACAATAAAGGACAGAAGTGGTCTGGACCTAACAGAAGCAGAAGATATTAAGAAGAGGTGGCAAGAATACAGAGAAGAATTGTACAAAAAAGATCTTCATGACACAGATAACCCTGATCATTCACCTAGAGCCAGACATCCTAGAATGTGAAGTCAAGTGGGCCTCACGAACAAAGCTAATGGAGGTGATGGAATTCCAGTTGAGCTATTTCAAATGCTAAATGATGATACTGTAAAAGTGCTACACTCAATATGCCAACAAATTTGGAAAACTCGGCAGTGGCCACAGGAGTGGAAAAGGTCAGTTTTTAGTCCAATCCCAAAGAAAGGCAATGCCAAAGAATGTTCAAACTACTGCACAATTGCACTCATCTCACACGCTAGCAAAGTAATGCTTAAGATTCTCCAAGGGAGACTTCAACAGTACGTGAACCGAGAACTTCCAGATGTTCAAGCTAGATTTAGAAAGAACAGAGGAACCAGAGATCAAATTGCCAACATCCACTGGATCACAGATAAAGCAAGAGAGTCCCAGAACAACATCTATTTCTGCTTTATTGACTATGCCAAAGCCTTTGACTTTGTGGATCACAGCAAATTGTGTAAAATTCCTCAAGAGATGGAAATACCAGACCACCTGACCTGCCTCCTGAGAAATCTGTATGCAGGTTAAGAAGTAACAGTTAGAACCAGACATGGAACAACAGACTGGTTCCAAATTGGGAAAGCAGTACGTCAAGGCTGTGTATTGTCATCCAGCTTATTTAGCTTAGATACAGAGTACATCATGTGAAATGCTGGGCTGGATGAAGCACCAACTGGAATCAAGATTGCTGGAAGAAATATCAATAACCTCAGATACACAGATGACACCATCCCCTTATGGCAGAAGGCGAAGAACTAAAGAGTCTCTTGATGAAAGTGAAAGGGGAGTGAAAAAGCTGGCTTAAAATTCAACATTCAAAAAACAAAGATCATGACATCCAGTCCCATCACTTCATGGCACATCAGTGGGGAAACAATGGAAACAGTGACAGAATTTATTTTCTTGGGCTCCAAAATCACTGTAGATAGTGACTGCAGCCATAAAATTAAAAGACACTTGCTCCTTGGAAGAAAAGCTATGACCAACCTAGACAGCATATTAAAAAGCAGAGTGATAACTTTGCCATCAAAGTTCTGTCTAGTAAAGTCTATGGGTTTTCCAGTAGTCATGTATGGATGTGAGAGCTGGACTATAAAGAAAGCTAAGCACCAAAGAATTGGTGCTTTTGATCTGTGGTGTTGGGGAAGACTCTTGAGTCAAGGCGATCCAAGCAGCCAATCCTAAAGGAAATCAGTCCTGCATATTCATTGGAAGGACTGATGCTGAAGCTGAAGCTTCAATTCTTTGGCCACATGATGCAAAGAAGTGACTCAATGGAGAAGTCCCTGTTGCTGAGAAAGATTGAAGGCAGGAGGAGAAGGGACAACAGAGGATGAAATGGTTGGATGACATCACTGACTCGATGGACATGTTTGAGCAAACTCCAGGAGTTGGTGAAGGACAGGGAAGCCTAGTGTGCTGCAGTCCATGGGGTCTTAAAGAGTCAGACACAACTGTGTGACTGATCTGAACTGACCTGATACCATCCTCCCTACCAACTAGTCCTTGGTAGAGACTCCAGGACTCTATTCCTTAGTCACTCAGGAATGATTCCAATGGGTAGAAGTTCTATTGCTCTAATTGATCAGATCAGAAGGTAACTAGGTTTTTCTATGGTATTGATTCTCAGACTCTACCATGCATCAGAATTGTTTGGAAGACTCATTAAAACACACAAAGCTGAGCCCTACCTTTAGAATTTCTGACATAGTAGTTCTTGAGTGGGGCCTGAGGGTTTGCACTTCAAACAAGTTGCCAGGTGATGCTGCTTCTGGTTCAACCCTACACTTGGAAAATCAGGAATTGGCAAGCTCAAAACTCAAGTTCTTTGGTGTTTTCTTTTGCTTGGAGAGTCATTTGTTAACCATCTACCATAACACCAGTTCACATGGTGAAAGAGTACAGCCAGCACTCTACACCTGCCAGTTATGGAGGGCTGGCTGTACTCATTGTAGCCTGCTATTTAAATGAGGGACTTAAGCATCCATGGATTTTGGTACCTGGAACCAGTCTTTCCATGGATAGTGGATTTTGAGGGACAAGTGTACAGATAGCCTGAATTGTTTCTTGGATAATCCTGCTTCATTTCACTGAGGTCCAAGTCCACAGAGGACGGAGTATCCTATACACAGGCCATGAAGTTCAAGAAGTCATTGATATCCAGGTGAAGCATCATGAGAAGGGCATTTCCTGTCTTGAACTGAATTCCTGAGTTCTCTCCCACAATATACATTAATTCAGCATATATCAATTGAACATCTACTTTGTGCAAGGACTGTGCTAGGTCCAAGATCCCTGATTCATAGTCTTTGCCTTCCAGGAACTGATGACCTAATAATTACTACTAGTGGGTGCTACCATTTTGTAACCACTGGAATTCCAGAATTCTCACAGTTTAATGACTCTCTTCTGTCAATTAAACAACTATTTTGATCTCATAACAAAGTTACTCAATCAAATATAACATTGTACCACCACACACTACTTTTACAAATTTGTATGAGTGTTCAAGGCATTACGCCAAATAAAATGAAATATCTCTAACTTGGACTAATGTAGGAAGTTCAAAGTGCTTACAGTTACAGATATTTAAAAATGCTTGCTGTCTTATTATCCTCATACAGATAGAGCTGCTCAAGGAAGGTTAACAAGGGTTTAGCAGTTGAAGCTTTTAAAACATAATAAGAATGATTTTCAATCAACGTGTTAGTTGTTGTGTAAGAAATGATGTTCTAAATTGGCTTTAAAATATTTTTCCTTAAATAAGAAAGGGTCTATCCTTGTTTACCGAATAAGAGCTTGGCTTTCAAACCTTCATAAAAAGGAAAAAGGGCTTTTAAAATTTTATATTGGAGTATAGGTGATTAACAATATTGTGTTAGTTTCAAGTGTACAGCAAAGTGGTTCAGTTATACATGAATCTATTCTTTTTCAAATTCTTTTCGTATTTAGGTTGTTATATAACATTGAAGAGAGTTTCTGTACTATACTGTAAGTCCTTGTATATTGTCCATTGTTAATACAGCAGTGTGTACATGTCAATCCCCCACACTAAAAAAAAGAAAAAAAGGCTAATCCTACTTGTTGGCAGTGATACTGTTGAAAGATCTTGAAATGGTTTCTGTGCTTAAAAAGTATTCATCAGTCATCATAGTGCCTGAAATGTCAACAGTAGAGATGAATTTGTCTTGCACACCCACATGGTTGAGATATAACTACTCAGCAATAGAAAGGAATCACTGTTAATATATTCAGCAACCTGGGTGGCTCTCAAGAGCATTATGCCAACTGAAAAAAAGAAATCTCTGAAAAAAATCATAATGTATGATTTTATGGATACAAAATGTATGATTTTTTTAATATTCTCAAAATGACAAAATTGCAGAGTTGGAATACAGATTGGTGGATTCTAGGCATAGGGAATACAGAAGGGGGTTGAATGCACCTCTAAAATAGTAGCATGAGAGAGATCTTTGCAGTGATGGAAGAGTTCTGTATCTTTATTTCAGTGGTAGTTACAAGTCAACATACTTGACAAAATAAGACAGAACTGTACACACCTTATCCATGACTAGGTTCCTTTCAATGTGGTACTGGGGTCACAAATGCTGTACATTAATGCATACATATGGAGTCTAGAAAAATGGTACTGATGAACCTATTTGCTGGGCAGGAATAGAGAACATTGAGGACACAGTGGGGAAAGGAGGGAATGGGACAGACTGAGAGTAGCAGTGAAACATACACATTACCCCATGTGAAATACATGGCTACTGGGAAGTCGCTGCATAGCACGGGGATCTCAGCTCAGTGCTCTGTGATGGCCTAGAGAGATGGGATGGGATCGGGGGGAGGTTCAAAAAGGGGTGGACGTATGTATACTTCTGGCTGATTCACATTGTATGGCAGAAACCAGCACAACATTGTAAAGCAATTATCCTCCAATTACTTAAAAAAAAAAGATGTAACCATTGGGGAAACTGAATGAAGGATACACTGGACCTTCCTGAATCATCTTTGCAACTTCTTGTGAATCTGTAATTATTTCAAAATAAAAAGGATTTTTTTGTTTTCAAACAAAACTGAGTTTCTTTTCAGCTTAAAATTCTCTAAACTGTCCAGGTAGCTCCTTTGGATCTGCCTGTAACGTGGGAGACCCAGGTTTGATCCCTCGGTCGGGAAGATCCCCTGGAGAAGTGTATGGCAACCCACTCCAGTATTGTTGCCTGGAGAACTCCACGGACAGAGGAGCCTGGTCCATGGGTCACCGGGAGCTGGGCACAACTGAGCGACTCACACACACACACACAAAGTGGAAATAGTGGAAATAGCAGAGGAGAGGACTAGGTAGAAAGAATTTACTCTGGAAAAATATTGAAGCATTTTGTGTACAATGCAGGTATTTTATTTAATCTTAAACCTTGTGACTGTAAATATGATTAGTTTGGTTTGATAATAACTTTCTCCAAAGAGCAGAAGCCCACAAACAAGAGCAACCATGATAAGAGGAGCCTGGGGGGAACAGGGAATTCAGAAAATTAGACCAAAGCCAGCAGGGGTGACTATTAGAGTCTTAGAAGGAGCACATCATGGTAATCCTACAACAGAAAATTCTGACTTCAGAGATTGTTGAGTGTCTCCTTATGAATGTCATCCCCAATCAGAGAGACTGATTTTGCATCAGCCATTCTGAAATGATGGACCTAGAAAGAAGACTATCTCCACTATAGCCAGTCTTCTAGCTACCTACCCAGCCAAGGCAGGCAAAGTTTGGGGTTTTAATATCTGATACCAGCATTATCTCCTCAGGGGTGGCCATACTTGAATGAATGCATTTACTCGAGCTTTATTTTTTATGGGCTGATGAGGTAATAGTTAAAGACAATAGAAAAAGGTTAAAATAATATGAAATTCTGAACTTCTGAAAGGGTCAGCCTTAATAGTCCCTGTCAACTGGCAGTGATCCCAGTGGTGTTTCTGCAGATTTATAGACCAGGCACACGTAATTATCCTTTCCTTTAATAACAGAGTAAAACATCACACCCATCTATTTCCCAGGTGGGACTGCTACTGCACACTCTGTTAAACAGTTATCATTCTCACCAACTCCCTTGAGAAATGATCCTAGGGCACAACTTCAGTTTTCAAGGGTTCTGTTGGCCACTTAAAATACTCTTGACCAAGTGTCATTTAATTAAGTGAAAGCAAACAGTGGAGAATTGCATAGAAGGTTTCTCTCAGCCGGATGCTTCTCCTAGGTAATGTAATATTAATATGTTAAAGATCATTGATAAATAATAAAAAGTCGTACTGCCCACAGGGACGAGGTCCTGTAGTGTGACTTATTCCAACACTGGGAGTGCAGTGCCCCCTAGCAGTTCCTGTAAGAAACGTTGTCCTCAAAGTGCATTAGATTTAGCAAATGAGGAGCTCCCAGAATTGGCACTACTCTCAGGCTCAAGTGGGTAATTTGACAATTGGTTTTATCTTTTCTGAACCATTAGGAACCCACTGAAGTTTCACTTTGAATGTGCACTAATTTTTTCCAGTGCCAACAGAGGTTGGATTCTAACAATGCCCTAATGGGACCTTATCAATAACTCTTAAAAATCTGATTCTCTGTGAATATTAAATTAAACAGCCTCCTTTTGCTTTGCCTTCAAGCCTCTTGTGAGCTGAAGGTTGGGAATTAGAATAAATATAGGAGACAGACACAGAAAGTGTCATCTCACAAGCTTGAGGGCATCTCAGGTGTGAAAGATGGCCACAAAACGGCAGAGTATTAAGAAATCTATTGATGGGTCAAGTATTCAAAAACAGACGAAGGTCTGACAATTTTGCCTGCAAAAACACTGCAGCTTATAGCGGCAACTGATAGATTTGTAGAGTTAGATAAAACTAGAAGTACATTTAAGCAAGTTGAACAAACAAGGAGAACAGATATAAATTTGTATTTCCTTTTTTTTGTTAGTGAAAGACATTCAAAGGCAGTCTTATCTCTAGGATATCCCAAAGATAATAGGCACATACATAGTACAGCACAAATGCTTTTGAAAGTGGAATGTGCATTTTCTGCCTCTGTGTGGCCGATATCATGCTATTTCAAAGCCCGTAAAAGCAATATATAGTTTTTTGACAAATATACCCATGTGTTGTGCACGGTTTGATTTATGTAAACTCATTTCGAATGCAGTTGCAGAATTCCTCCTATACAGATGAAAAATGTCTGCCTAAAGTGATAAAAATATATGTGTGTAGAAAGATATAGTTTTAAGAAGGAATTTTTATATGTTAACAGATTTGTAACTCTATTTCACACAATACCCTTTAAAAAAAAGCTTCTAGAGACTTGTTTTTTTTTTTTTTTTTTACACCTTACTGTGTCAGTTCAGGTGTTTCCATAAAATGAGAGTGAGTCTATTCTGATATAAGAACCTTTGTGTGTTGAAAATTAGCATGTGTGGAAGTGGTGAATGGAGAAATGAGATCAGTATAACAGATGCTTGCTTTGCCCATGCATTTCACTGGTTCCAGCAACCAAGAAAAAAAGCCCACTAACTCAGGTCAACACAAGGCTAGTCAAGGCAGATAGCATACTGACTGTGTCTCATTTAGCCCATATTCTTCCTCTTGACTCAGTTTTGGCCATGTTTCAACATGACTGTGTTTAACAGTGTGTCTCTCCGAGCTTTTCTGCACTTTGTACTTGTTTTATAGTTTACCATTCTCAGCTCTTCGCTTTCCTGGCTTCCTTGTTTCACCAAGCTGTCTTCATATATATATACACACACACTGAAGTCCTGTTTTGTTTTGTCTGTTTGTTTTTTGGGTTTTGTAGTATTTATCTATTAGGAATTTAAGCTGTCTTTTTAATCATGCTAACATATTTACTAGAATGATTATTGTTTTTGTTAGTATTCCTGTTACATAAATATTGACTAGGTCTGTCCTGACCTTATATTTCTCAGAACCCTATAATTTTCATTTTATAATTTTGCAGATTATACAGGGAATGCATTTATCTCATTATAAGCACAAGCATTTGTACTTGCAGTCTCTTTATTAGTTGCATTTATCATTATGGAATTACTCTTTGAATTATAGACTTCCCTCATGAATCCAAGGCACATGGATTGAAGTATCAGTTGCCTACTAGATTCATTTATATAATTTAACCTTCACTGAGTAAAGTCAGCCTCATGTGTATATTACAACGCCGCATTAAAAAGTAACCTTCCCATCTTTCTTTCTTTCTGTACACTGAAAATATTTTCGTAACAGAAGCACTTAATGAAGGTTTAATTTGCTTCTGCTGAAACCTTTTATTTTTTAATCACTAACATATGGTTTGTGTACATTTTAAAAAGTTGATCCCCATCCTCCCCACCCACATACATACATACTCATTCCCTGTACTCTTCTAAGTAATATGTGGCTAGTGTTTGTATTTAAATTTCACATTCAACATGGTATGAAATTATAAATTCCAGCAAGTCAAGCTACAGTGAGTCAGGGATTTTTAATATGATAATAGCTCACAACAGACCCTAAAACATTAGTGCAATTAATGCAGAAGGAAATGGGAAATTTTCAGAAAGGTTTCTTTTATATTTCTTTAAGGATATAGAGGAATATCTTTTGTTTTAAGAAGGAAATTATTTAATGTTATTTCCATGTAACTACATATTTGATGTCAACATGAATGATTTTTTTAGAATATTGGTAGCTAGCACAGAATAGAGTTTTCTAAGAGCAAGTCACAATTTATCCTGCAAGAACCAGGCATTGCATTAGGCAGTGATAGTGGAGAGCTGATCTAAGTCATTATTTTTAAGGAGGAGCTCATAGAGGGTGATGCTGTAGACATTTCAGCACATCCTCTTACCGAGACCTGCTCAGAATGCTATGAGAGAGAACAAAGGCAGTAACTGTCAAGGAAGGGGTGCTTTCACCTACACAATCAGAAAAGTGCCTTATGGGCTTTTGTTTCATCTTTCCCTTTTGCTTCAGTAAAACTTAAAAAATTTTCTTCATCTGAACATAGAGTAGTTTTCATAAAGAATCCCTCACTATGTATAGTTTTGGAATAGCGGAAGATCTTCATGTTGGAGTTTACCAAATTCATCAAGCTGTAGACTTTCAATGGGTACATTTTACTGTATACAAACTATAGCTCAACTTTTCATAAATTCTTCAAAACTTCCAGTGTTACTCTTGTACTTCAGAAAAAAAAATTCAACTTCCTCACTTTGATGTAATAAGTGCATTACAGAAAGAAAAACTTTAAAGAATATCCAGTGGATTTTTTCTTTGATAATAATTATTTCATTTTCTTTATTCTCTTCCAGCTGTAGGTCCAGATTTTTCAAGAACCCTCTTAAAAAGGGTAACTCTTGTCAAAGTGGGAGGTGAAGTTGTCATTGAGTGTAAGCCAAAGGCTTCTCCGAAACCGGTCTACACCTGGAAGAAAGGAAGGGACGTATTAAAAGAAAATGAAAGGTATTATCTTGAAATATTTTAAGTATGTGGTTAACCCATAATAATTTATAGGTCTGTTGTTAATAGTCCTATAGGAAAGAATTTATGATCTGCTCTTCATGAACTAAATGTTAATCAAAGAGCTGAAGCTTTGAGAAAGAGTTGTAAATTAGCAGGTCTTCATATTAAGATTCTAGAAGGCCTTTCTTGCACAGGTAGACCACATGATCCCACATGTTGAAGGCTGTTGGAGTTGCCCAGAGATGTGCAACTGGAAATACCTTTTTTAATTTTGGCTTAAAATTTATTTGTAAGATTGCCCATCTTTCTCCATTCTACTAATACCTCCTTTCTTCCCCCATAAACAAGTAATTCCAGTTCTTCTTTGCTATGGCAACCCCTCAAATATTTGGCAGTGTCTAGTATATCTCTTGTTAATCTCTCCCTTTTTTTGAAACTGTCTTTAATTCCAGAACTCATTTTCAAATAACATGGTTTTTATTATTTTAATCATGTCTTTTTAAGAACTCTATTTCAAACTTATTTTTGAAAAGTTTTTTTTTTCTTTCTGATAGTGAAACTCTGCAAATGTGTGTTTCCTATTATACATGAATTATGTTTATAATGCATGTTCTTTTATGCACTGTAATTATATGGGTTGTTTGGGGGTTTAGGTCATATTGTGACAAATGGCAGGTATCTCTTAAAACCTTTTCTTGGCTGTTATCTCTATAAAATATCTCCCACGCCTTTCTGTAATCTACTCAGATCTGTTGGAAAATGGTAATTGTGCATGAGTCCGTCATGCATAAGATAACATTTACCACCTGTATACATAATGATTTTAATTGATGCTAAAGGTCAAGTACTCAAAGATGTCATGGGGAAGCCTGTAAAAATGTGTGCATATCAACTTTAACACCTGTACACCTTTGGATTTACATATGCAAAGTAGATCATCACACTGATGATGTTGTCCTTATTAATGATTTTTGCAAGCCCGATATGGTTTATAGAGGGTGTATTCATACATAGTAAATGCATAATATGTGTCTCTTTCTGATTTCTGTTATATCAAGAAAGTGGTATAGTTTACTGATTACTGACCTGACATTCAAATCTGGAGCCAAAGTTGGAACTTGAGAGCACAGTTTCTTATTTTATGTACCACATACATTGTTAGATAAAGGCTACATTTTAAAAGTTTTAATATAACATTGATATGAAGAAAAATATTTTAAAATAATATGAAAAAATGATATATGAACAAGTGAGGTTTGAATAACATGGAAGATCAATCCAGGAGAGGCTAATAAAATTTGCTACTGTCACAAGCACCCTACAATGTCTTAAAAGGAAATTTCTCATCCACACTGCATGCCCACCAGAGGTGTGCTGGGGGCTTTGCTGCTCTCCAAAACCTAGGCTGATAGAATAGCACTCTCTGGAACATTTAAATTGCAGACAGAAAGAAAGTGAAGTTGCTCAGTCGTGTCCGACTCTTTGCGACCCTGTGGACTATAGCCTGCCAGGCTCCTCTGTCCATGGGATTCTTCAGGCAAGAATACTGGAGTGGGTTGCCATTTCCTTCTCTAGGGGATCTTCCCAACCCAGGGATCGAACCCAGGTCTCCTACATTACAGGCAGATGCTTTATCCTCTGAGCCACCAGGGAAGACAGAAAAGAGGGTGGTAAACATGTGAAGTGAAGCACTTCTTTTTTGCTCATGTTTTGGTGGCCAAAAGAAGTCACTTGGCTCTTTCCAAATTCAACCCAACAGGGAAATTCAGTCTTTCTGTGTGCCTAGAAGAAAAAGGAAAGCCTAACTTTTTGAACAGTATTAATGATCACTCAACATGACTATAATTTAATCATTGCTATAGGTTGTTTAAATTAACTTTGGGAAAATGATATACCAAGAATTACTTTTAATAAGTGAATTTGACTTCTTCTATCGTTTGACTTACCACAAAGCTTATCTCTCTCCAACTTTTTAAATTTTTTCTTCTGACTTGATTGATAGGGTTCAGATATAGCCTCAACATTGCTATGGCACTGAAGGTATCTTTAAAGCAAGGAAACTCCCCATCATATCTCAGGGCCTGGTCTTTATCACCTCCACCTCCGCCATCATCAGGCACGACCCAAACTGTCAGTGTTAGCACTTTTTATCCCCATAGGTGCTGTGTCCTCACTGTCCTCTTTCTTGGTTCCACCTCTCTCACAGTGTATTAAACAGATAGATTGATTTTCATCATGAAATGAATTCAAAAGCTGACCAGGTGTAATTCATTTTTTATTTTTTTAATAAATTTATATTTTAAAAATTTAATGTTAGAACAGTATGGGCCACACATCCATGGACCAAGTTTACTCCATGGGCTGCTGGAGTATGAGAAAGATAAACTCAACTGAACTTCCTGTAATTTCTGTAAAGGGTAAAAAATAAGAAAGATATTACTGATATTTCCTTGTTGACAGAGAAGAAATTCTGCCATTTTCCTCTGTCTTTTTGATAAAAGAGAAACATAAGTAAGTGGATAAATGAAGAAAAGCAATCATATATAGGATTCCTAAGTGAAAAGTTTAGAATTCTTATTTTACAAAAGGACTGACATTGCTAGAACAACACAAAAGGAAAAATTTGTTGACTGTGTACAGTGTTAAGTAATAGCTTCCAATATACAGACTTGTAATTCTCTTTTGAGATGTGGAATCCTATGAATCAAAAGGCAAGCCATTAACATTTGAATGATTTTTAAAAATTTTTATTGAAGTATAGGTGGTTTACAATATAACATAACATGCTTAGTCACTCAGTCATATCCAACTCTTTGTGACCCCATGGACTGTAGCCCACCAAGCTCCTCTGTCTATGGGATTGTCCAGGCAAGAATGTTGAAGTAAGTAGCCTTTCCCTTGTCTTATAATGTTGCATTTATTTCTTCTGTATAGCAAAGTGATTTAGTTATACATACTATTTTTCATATTCTCTTCCATTATCGCTTATCACAGGATATTATGGTTTATCACAGAATATAATTCCCTGTGCTGTGCAGTAGGACCTTGTGTTTTATACATCCTATATATAATAGTTTATCTCTGCTAATCCCAAACCCCCATTCCTTCCCTTGCCTGCCCACTCTCCCTCTTAGCAACTATAAGTGTGTTCTCTGTGAGTTTGTTTTTATTTCACAGTCGATGTATCAGACTTTAGATTCTACATATAGGTGCTACCATGTTGTATTTGTCTTTCTCTTTCTGACTTACTTCACTTGGTATGACAATCTCTAGGTTCATCCATGCTGCTGCAAATGGCATTGTTTCATTCTTTTTGATGGTTGAGTCATATTCCATCGTGCGTATGTGTGTACCACATCTTTTTTTAAAAAAGTATTTTATTTATTCATTTGGCTGAGCTGGGTCTTAGTTGTGGCAGGTGGGATCTTCAGTCTGCTTGTGGTGTGCACAGGCTTTTTAGTTGTGGTATGCTAACTCTTAGTTGCAGCATATGTGATCTAGTTAGCTGGCCAAGGATTGAATCCAGGCTCCCTGCATTGGGAATGTAAAGTCCTCGCCACTGGACCACCAGGGAAGTTCCTATAGCATGTCTTCTTTTTCCATTCTTCTCTCAATGAACACAGGTTGTTTCCCTTTCCTGGCTGCTGGAAGTAGCACTACTAGTGAGCACAGGGGTGCATGTATCTTTCTGAATTACAGGTTTTTCTGGGTATATGCCCAAGGGTTGAACTGCTGGAACATACAATAAGTCTATTTTTAGGTTTTTTTTTTTTGAGGACCCTGCATACCATTTTCTGTAGTGGCTGCCCCAATTTACATTCCCACCAACAGTGTAGGAAGGCTGCCTTTTCTCCACACCCTCTCCAACATTTGTTATTTGTAGACTTTTGAATGATGGCCTTTAACATTTGAATAAGAGATGATTAATCTCAATTATGGAATATTGCTATAAACCAAGTTTCAGTGGAACAAAATTTATGATCAAGCACTACTTTTTATTAATGTTCTCCCTAGAGCTTATGGTTTGACTTAGGCAAATACTACTTAAGTGATTTTTAATTTCAAATTTAGCTAATCAGCTGCCTGCAAATGAGTTTACAATAAAAGCATAAGAAGCAACATTTTTTTTAAATGTTTACATTTTGATCTTATTCAAATTGTGGTGTTATAGTTACCTCAACGGGTATGGATTCAGAAATACTAGTTTAATGTTAGCATGTGAACAATTTAAAAAATACTTTTGTATGTGCTTACTTTGGTTTTTAAAGTCTTTAGAGATTTAAATAATATTTACAGGGGCCTCATGTATATTAAACCAATCATCTAAGTGAAAGATTTAATCTTTAATCTTTATAATTTCGTTATTGTGTAGGCAGTGTATCCATAAGCATAAATTTTTTTGTTGTTGTTTTCTTGTATATTTACCCAGCTATCAGAGTAAAGACAATATCAGGCATTTAAAACAGAGATGGTTTGTCACAAAGACCCAAGTACTTTAATTTTCAGGAGAGGCCTCTACTCACCACCAAAGCAGTGGAATTATTTGGATTCGTTGAGCAATTAAGCCATGTAACTGAAAAAGGTTGATGATTTTGTTTACTGTTTCTGGACAGAAGGCATTTGAGGCAGATGAGATTGATCTATTACAAACAAAAACATCAGAATTTAGAAATGACAGAATCATTAATAAAAACCTAGGCTCCTAGAATCATAAGGAGACATGAAACCAACTCACATGGGCTCTTTTGGTTGCAAGTGACAGAAACCCAACTCAGAACTGGCTTCAGTACAAAGCGAGTTCATTGGCTCCACACTTGAGAAGACCAGGGCCAGGCTGTGACTCGAGGTGTGCCTGGGTTCAGGCACTCACACAGCGACAGTGGGACTGGCTGGCTGGCTTCCTCTCTCGCTGGTGTCTTCCTCCACTTTGGCTCCATTTTCTGATGGGCTCTCCTCTCCTGTTGGTAGGATGGCTGCTGGTAGCACCATGCTTTCCTCTTTTCTAACTTCTCACAGCTGCAGAATAGATGCTTATGGCATGGGATAAACCTGCCTAGGTCAGTGATCTTCTCTGAACCAGTGACATTCAAGAGGATGTGATGCACTGATCAGAAGGACATGATCATATGCCATCCTAAGAGGCACTTGGGGAAGCTCCACCTAAGACCTTGAGGACT
The DNA here is from genome assembly GCF_014754425.2 of Oryx dammah. Lineage (NCBI taxonomy): Eukaryota > Metazoa > Chordata > Mammalia > Artiodactyla > Bovidae > Oryx > Oryx dammah. Next base: position 36,960,431 of record NW_024070193.1, read on the forward strand.
GAGAATGGGACAGGGGTTTCCCCAAAGAAACATAGGATCCTACAAACAGAAGAAGAGTAAGTGGACAGGCAACAGCAGTATCCGATTCCTACCCTAGTCATGGAGCTCAGCTTCCATTCCCAAACAGGGAACCCCACAATGGGTGGACCCTCACCATCCCTGGTTATGTCTAACATGAGGACCTGAGTAATTTTTAGAGTATTTCTTCATAACCAATATCCTTGTAATTTCCCCTCATTGTTTCTTGCTTTGCTTTCTGAAGTGATATTAAGAAAAAATCTAATTCTCTTCCATCATGCCTCTTCCCTTTATATACTGACATGCTATTCTCAAGCCATCTTTCAATTATTTTCCAAGTCCAAATCTTGATGTTCTTTGTATCATGTTATTTGACATCCTCTTACTGTCCTAAACATTTCTTTCAATGTCTTTCTGAAAGCCAGAATTAAATGTGCCATTCAGAATTAAAACAGTATTAATAAGGGAATAAGTATCTTGAACTCTGTAGCAAAGATTGATGATTATTATTACACTGTGCCCCTAAAGAGGAAAAAACATCTTCAGTTAACTTAGATTAGTAAGACAAACAAGTATACATCATAGAAAAACCACTCCCTCCCAATGATTATTTTAAACAATTAACTTAGTGCTTAAAGGGGTAAATCTAGTAGTCTGGAAAATTCACTTAGAGAAAATATTTTATTTCTCATTGAAGCTGAAGAAATTAGTGAAATGTTACTTTAGTTAACCATGTGTAAATAAAGCCTTCTTATTCTTACTCATGTTTAAAAATGTCTTTCTTTCCTTTCAAATGTTAGGCTAATACATTATGTCAAGCTAATGGATAATAATTAAGTATATATATACCACTGAATGTTTCCAGAAAGAATCTGAAACTTACAGCCTGCATCTCACAGGCATGGTTTCTGAATAGCAGAAGGGACTATTCTGCCAAACGAGCCGACATAGATTTCGATCAATGAACAAAGCATTCATTCAGTGCTTGCCATATGTTGAGCCCTTTGCCTGGCACTGAGGAGAGGGAGAAGGAGGAGACATAAGCCTAGCCCTCAAGATGCTCTTAGATTAGTGCACGGGCCCAGGAGCAAAATAACAATATGTTTTTCAATCATAGATGATATATTTAGAAGGATCATTGGATTTGAAGGCCAACAATAGATTGTGGAAGACGTGAATTCGATGTCTGTAGAGTTTAGGCTTGAACTCCCAGAGAAAACTGAAGGATTTTATGCAAGAGAGTACACTGTCATATACATGCTGCAGAAGGGTTGCTCTGCTTGCAACATGGAGAAAGAATCAGAGTAGAACAAGATTAGGAACACAGAGAGACCAGTTTCAGGCAGTATGCTAAAATGAAAACCAAAAGGACTTCAGTGTCAGTCTCCTGATAGTATAGGAGGGAAGACAGATATATTTTTTTTAACTTAAATGATTTATTAAGCAGAGATATTTTTAAAAGAAGAAAGGAAAAAAGAAAGTGACTCCTATGATTCTAACTTTGGAAAACTCAGCAGTGGCCACAGGACTGGAAAAGGTCAGTTTTCATTTCAATTCCAAAGAAAGGCAATGCCAAAGAAGGCTCAAACTACCGCACAATTGCACTCATCTCACACGCTAGTAAAGTAATGCTCAAAATTCTCCAAGCCAGGCTTCAGCAATACGTGAACCGTAAACCTCCAGATGTTCAAGCTGGTTTTAGAAAAGACAGAGGAACCAGAGATCAAATTGTCAACATCCGCTGGATCATGGAAAAAGCAAGAGAGTTCCAGAAAAACATCTATTTCTGCTTTATTGACTATGCCAAAGCCTTTGACTGTGTGGATCACAATAAACTGTGGAAAATTCTGAAGGAGATGGGAATACCAGACCACCTGATCTGCCTCTTGAGAAACCTATATGCAGGTCAGGAAGCAACAGTTCGAACTGGACATGGAACAGACTGGTTCCAAATAGGAAAAGGAATATGTCAAGGCTGTATATTGTCACCCTGCTTATGTAACTTCTATGCAGAGTACATCATGAGAAATGCTGGGCTGGAAGAAGCACAAGCTGGAATCAAGATTGCTGGGAGAAATATCAATAACCTCAGATATGCAATTGACACCACCCTTATGGCAGAAAGTGAAGAGGAACTAAAAAGCTTCTTGATGAAAGTAAAAGAGGAGAGTCAAAAGGGTGGCTTAAAGCTCAACATTCAGAAAACGAAGATCATGGCATCTGGTCCCATCACTTCATGGGAAATAGATGGGGAAACAGTGTCAGACTTTATTTTGGGGGGCTCCAAAATCACCGCAGATGGTGACTGCAAGTATGAAATTAAAAGACACTTACTCCTTGGAAGAAAAGTTATGACCAACCTAGATAGCATATTTAAAAGCAGAGACATTACTTTGCCAGCAAAGGTTCCTTCTAGTCAAAGCTATGGTTTTTCCAGTGGTCATGTATGGATGTGAGAGTTGGACTGTGAAGAAAGCTGAGCACCGAAGAATTGATGCTTTTGAACTGTGGTGTTGGAGAAGACTCTTGAGAGTCCGTTGGATCAGCCCTGGAATTTCTTTGGAGGGAATGATGCTGAAGCTGAAACTCCAGTACTTTGGCACCTCATGCGAAGAGTTGACTCATTGGAAAAGACTCTGATGCTGGGAGGGATTGGGGGCAGGAGGAGAAGGGGACGACAGAGGATGAGATGGCTGGATGGCATCACTGACTCGATGGACGTGAGTCTGAGTGAACTCCGGGAGTTGATGATGGACAGGGAGGCCTGGCGTGCTGCGATTCATGGGGTCGCAAAGACTCAGACACGACTGAGCGACTGAACTAAACTGAACTGAACTGAAGATTCTAACTTGAGCAGCTGGTAGATGGCAGAGCTATTGACCACAGTACTGGGAAGAGAAAACTAAGTTTGAGAGGAGAAGATAAAGAAATGAGTATTAACATGTAAAATCTGAGGTGCCTTCAAGTGGTGATGTCACATTCAGATTGGAATTCCCATTCAATGTCACTTTCTCAGCAAAGATTTTTCCCTCAAACCTATTTCAAATTGTAAACACCACCACCATCCTCTTCTCATGCTTTATAATTTTCATAGTTCTTACTACCTTCTAACATGCTGCATGTCTGCCTTTTTTCGATTATCTGTCTTCACCCCTCTCCGTTTAATGGTAATGTAAATTCCATGAAGACAGAGACTGGTAAGTGTGTGTGTGTGTGTGTCTTAAACAATAAAAATTTAGTATCTTATAGCCCTGGAGGTCATAAGTCAGAAATGATTCTCCTTGCATTAAAATAACACATTTCTTTTAATGTCTTTCTGAAAGCCAAAACTAAATCTGCCATTTGGAATCAAAATAGTATTGATAAAGAAATAAATAGTCTTATTATATCCTTAAGTAATGCATTCCTTCTGGAGGTTCTAGGGGAAAAATCAGTGTCTGGCTTTCTAGAAATCACCTGCAGTCCTTGGCTCATAGCCCCCACCCCCACATCATTGGAGCTAGCAAAGCAAGTCCAGTCCAGTAGAGTCCTCACATCAGATCACTTCAGCCTCCTCTTCTACTTTGAGGTTACTTCATGGTTACCAGGGACCCTTTGTGTTTTGTCCCTTTCTGTAATGCTAGCACCCAGGATGGTGCCTGGTACAGACTAAGTGTTCAGTGAATGAATGTCCAACAGGAAATGTGGGTCTGAGTTCGGGAGAGTAAAGACAGAGACCCAGATGTCATCAGTTGATAAGAAGCTGTGGAGTGTATAAGCACACCCAGAGAGTTGTGTAGAATGAGAACACCTGTGAATCAAAGAAAGCAACCTTGAGGAATGGCCACATGCAAAAAGTGGGTGGAAGCAGAGCACACTGGGAGGGGGATTAAGAGACGTGGGAGAACCTAGGAAACAGAAACCAAGGGAGCAGAAAGGTTCAAGAAGGAGCAAGTGCTTGCTGCTTCCAAGAGATGACAAAATAATGGCTCAAAGATGACCACTGCTTTGAGGAACCTTAACATCACCTCAGGGGAGCACTTTGAGGCCACTGTGGACATGTTTCAAAGACACAGTGAAATGGTATAATTGTCCATATTCTTAGGCATTTCTTCCCAGACTGAAATACATGTTTAGACCCACAGTATAATCAGATCAAGTCTAACATTCTGTGAGACTGTTCATACCAAAGAGGAATAAAATTCCTGGGTCTTGACTAAAGACCCCGCAGTCTTCTGCCACATCGGAATAAGATCATGGCCCTACTAATTTGCCTCTCTTCCCAGAAGTCTTTGGAAGAGTTGAAATTCATGTAATATGTGGAAGAAACTCTAAGCACAGGGCAGCAAAACTCTGCATTGTATATAAGGTGTGAAACCCTGGTCTAAAGATACTGGCAATCTGGGAGGCAGAGCACATTCGATGGCAGGTATTTGCCCAGAAGGTTGATCGAATCCTTGCATGGAAAAGAAAGTTTATTGCTTCAGGCATTCTGTTTCTCTTCTGGAGGCAGAGTGTCTATATATGTGCTCTTAATGAGAAACTCGCCCTCAGGATATCTCTTACAGTTGCTGCAGAGCCATAGAGCTCTGTTATTAGGAATTCTGCCCTGGGGAACAATTATGTTATTGCAAGAATTAGAGGCAGTTCATCTCCATAATAATGGAAATCCTGCCTTGGAGGCAAAACAACATCAAAGCAACTCTAGCATCATTGCTCTAGATAGAATCTGTTGCCCCGCTTATTGGTAATACTATTTCATTTTAATTTTGCATGTGCAGTCATGGAAATAGACTGAGCTTATCTTACTCTTCAATTCAGACCTGGAACTTTTCTCCCTTTCCTTCCGTTTGTCTCTCCTAGAGCCATGCATAAAATAGTTACGACTTTGAGCTCCCCTGAAGAGTAGTTGCAGAAGAGTTTAGAGACATTTGTTTTTTAAATGTGTGTTAATGGTACACAGACCCTGTCCTGTGGAGACTCCGTAAATTTAGCTCTCAGTCACCGGTCTTTTCTGCCTCAGTATAGTTATATCTTGTGTTATGACCAGGAATTAAAGTGACGTCCAAATTCAGGCAGGAGCTACCTACCACCTGATCTATTCATGTGCTCAGGGTTATTGGTTATGCCTAAGGATATGCTGGCGAGAGAACTGAATTTTTATATGGAAGTATTTAAAATTAGGTTCCCAATCTAAAGACAACACCTGATGATAAAATCCTTCCAGGTTTCTTCAGCATTCATTCTTTGTCAGTCAGTCCCCTGCCCCTGTCCTACTCTCTGCCCTTACTATCTTGTGTATGGACTTTGCAGCTGTTCAGCTAACCTCTTAATGGGTTTGTTTGGAACCAGCCTGTATTCAAATCTTTCACAAGATGAAACTTCCCGTATCACAACCCCCATTAATTAAATTCAATAAACATTTGTCACACACTTCCTTTGTACAGATTCATTTGAGCTTATGAACAACCTATATATGTATAAAACAACATATGTATGTATACTTCCCAGGTGGCGCTAGTGGTAAAGAATCTGCCTGTAATGCAGGAGACCCTGGTTCAGTCTCAGAGTCTGGAAGATCCCCTGGAGGAGGAAATGAAAACCCACACCACTGTTCTTGCCTGTAGAATCCCATGGAGAGAGGAGCCTAGTGGGCTACAGTCCATGGGGGTCACAAAGAGTAGGGCACGTCTGAACATCTGAGCCACATGAACAATCTAATTTAAATCTGAGTTCTACAGGTGCCATTTAAAAAGGGAGAGAATTTCTACAGTGGTTTAAAGGAAAGAGACTTTATCTTTTAAAGGTATGATTTTTTAACAATATATAAAATATCATTCTGTAGTCTCAACACACATATGCATATCCATATTTTGATAGACATGCAAAGAATAAGCCTGGGAGAATCTCCACTAAAATGTTAACAGTGATTTCCCTAGAAGTTGGTACTGTGGATTTCTTTCTCCTTCCTCCCCTCCCTCCCTTCTTCCTTCCCTATTTCCTTCCCACCTTCCCTCCCTCCCTTCCCTATAAATTTTGTTTGTGAGTTTGATTATTTTATTAATGCTTATTTCCCATAATAGTCTGAAATGCCCATGAGTAAAGATGCCATGTGTGTTTGAGCACATGAGTGCCCCCGACTCCTGGTAGACCCCAGATTCAGTATGCAGATTGCTGCTGAGCTGACTGCATTAGGACCAACAGAACTACATTTAAAAATACAGAATCCCACTCTAAGCCCAAAGATTCTAAGGAATTCTGAGATGAGACCCAGAAGTCTGAATTTGTTCTGAACTCTCGCACGTGATTTTAATGCAAAGCCAGGTGTGACACTGTATTAGTGGCTTCCCATTAGCCTCAGAGCAGACAGTCCATCACACAATCAGCAAGACCCTATACTGGTCAGGCTCCCGCCGTCCTGTCCCCACTGTTCTTTCTTACTCTTTCCTCAACCTGACTTCTTGAGCTGTGTGGACCTCCTGTCAGTTCTTCAAATGCCCTTATTCTTCCTGCTACAAACCTTTCAACACGCTATTCTTTCTCCCCCAAACTCTCTTACCCAGGGCTTGACAACCTACAGCCCCCCAGCCACATCCAGCCAGCCCTTCATATGTGTTTGCACAACCTGCAAGCTTGAGAATGGTTTTACATTTTCAAATGGTAAGACAAAATAGAAGAGGAAACATATTTTACAACATATCAAAATTAGATGAAATTCAAATTTCAGCATCTACAAATAAAGTTTTATTGGACACAGCCCCATACTATTCTTGAACAAATTGTCTAGGCTGCTTTTGTGCCCCAATGGGACAAGGTTGAGTAGTTGCAACAGAAACCACCTGGCCTGCAAAGCCTTGAATATTTACAATCTGACTCTTTACAGGAAAAAAAAAAAAAAAATCTGTCCCTCCATCCATCTCACAGCATGTTTTTGGCTCCTCTGTCCATGGAATTCTCCAGGCAAGAATACTGGAGTGGGTTGCCATTCCCTCTTCCAGGGGATCTTCCAGACCCAGGCGTTGAACCCTGCATTGCAGGTGGACTCTTTACCATCTAAGTCACCAGGGAGAATGGCCACTTCTACGGAGTCCATGAAATGCAAATTGAAGAGGAAATAAATTAGGTTGGAAGTCTGAATGCTGTCTCTTCTGTTTCAGTGGCTCCCAAATTTCACTTTAAGGAAACTTCTTTTCAGGCCCCCAAAGCCTTGCACTCCCTGGAGAAATCAGCCAGGGGAGCTTTCAAGGTGAAGACACAAAAGGTGAGGGGCAATGAGAGTGGAGAGTATATATCTGATCCTCTTCCCCAAATTTCTAGAAAACAAGTAAGAAAATGAAGCAATGGGAGCTCTTCATCCCAGGTTGAGGATCTGTGGTTTTATACTGACTGTGGTTTTGCAGAGGGCTTTTTATTTTAATTTGGTGATTATAAAAATGATTTTTACAATGATAAATGGCCTTGTGCAGTTGAAAGAGGAGAGAGAAGATAGAAATCCCAAGACTCACTTCCTAAGTTTTATAAAATTCAGCTATTATGACAGTATATACACACATGAAACAACTTGGAAACCACCAGTGAAGTTCAAATTAACATAATACCTTCCAAACAGAGCTAGATGACAGTGCTTAGGGAATACACAGAGAAGAGACTCAGAGTCAGGCAGCGTCTGCCAGAATTGGCTTCCAACAGGAAGTGAGTTTAAGCAGTTGTGAAAGAAAGTGGTCCACACAGGGCTGCAGAGGGGGAGGCAGGAGGTCTCTGTGTGGGGGCTCGTGTCTGTGCAAGATGAAGGGACAGACATGAGCAAGTCAAGAGGGATCCAGCCAAGTGGGAAACTGGGTGTCAGTCGAGTTTAGATGGAAGAAATGGAAGAATAATTGGTAGGGAAATGCTTCAGACTTTTCAACAAGAGATGATTAACACTTTGAAATAATGTTGACAGATATAAACTAATAGTGACAGAAACGCGGTGAGTCAGCTTGGCTCTGAAGAAGCTCCGAAATCTCTAGTTATTAAGTTGAAATGAGACTTTGATCTCCTTTTATGTCATGAGCACCTCCATGAATAAACCTTGGGCTTTGGGAATTGCTGGGGATTCAGGGTACTGGTTACCCTGGCTCTTTTCCTGTATTTCCTGGTTCTGCTGTGGCCATCACTTCTCTCCCGTTTGTGAGTAATAATATTACCTAGCTATTTTTCAGTCTTGACCATGCTCTCTGCTAAACACTTTATATACGTTTTCCTTCAGTCTTCAGAAAAACATTACGAGATCAGCCCTATTATGAACCCCATTCTTAGATAAGGAAACGTGAGCCCAGAGAGGGTATTCACCCTACCTGAGGTTGCCGAGTTTGGTAATATTAGGGCTGGTGTTCAAATCCATGTCTCACTTATTCCAGAAACTCTGTCTGTACCAGATTTGTCTGAGGAAGGAATGAGCATTAGGTGCTTCTCTCTACTTTAAGAGAGCATGGAGTCTCATGGTAAGTCAATAAGTGAAAGTGTTAGTTGCTCAGTCGTGTCCAACTCTTTGCAACCCCATGGACTCCTCTATCCATGGGATTTTTCCAGGCAAGAATACTGGAGTGGGTTGCCATTTCCTTCTCCATGGGATCTTCCCAACCCAGGGATCGAACCCAGGTCTCCCACATTGCAGGCAGATTCTTTACCATCTGAGCTACCAGGGAAGCTCAAGTCAATCAATTATTAGTAAAAATAAAACTCTGCTTTCATTACCTCCCTTTTCAAACTGGAATATTGCTGACAGCTTTAATATGGGTAAGTTGGCCAGAAGCAACCTTTACTGTTAACTCATTTCATATTTTCAGTGTTAAATTGGCAGCCTTCAGATCCATGGTTTCCTAGTTTCCTGGGGAAAGGAAGCATAATGGTCTGACTTCAGGGCTGGGTTAAAACCATGTAAGCCCCTTGGAGAAGAGGTAAATTAAGTCATTGAACTACCTTAGCAGTGCCTTTGTTCAGGGAAAATAGCTCTGCATCATCAAATGGGTTTAAGTGATCATGAAAACATTCAAACCAAAGTGGCACGTAATTAAGAGCGATTAGAACTGAAGTAATGTGACTGGATATTAAAACCAGAAAGGCAGTGTTTGTTCCTTCTCAGTAGAGACAAGGCAGATAAATGTGGGTTCCTCCTAACTTTGTCATCTCTAGAAATAGAATCTGCTAGACTGTGCGGATGCTATGTAAATATTGAAGGTCTAGTATCATGTACTATGTTTGACCCTCTATTTCTGTAGTGGAGTTTTATCCTCATATTTCAGTCACAGATATGCTAGAGTTAATTAGATCTCTACTAGTAAATATCCATCATGGTGTTTCTAAATCCCTTTTGCCAAATGATCTAATTAGAGCAACACTTGGCTCTCTGTATAATTACAACATATGGCACCTAGAGGGTACATATAGTAGAATTATAGGTTTCCTGATGAGAAATCCAGGTGGTGGATAAAAGACTCTATTAAACAAAGTTGCTGTGTGTGTGCATGTGTGTCTGTGTTGTAATGTATACAATTCCTCCACCTCTCCCCAGAATAATAAATATGTTGTAATTCAACCATCCTACCCACATGAGACATAATTATATCCTAGAATAGGCGTTTTAAACTTTTAAGTAAAACAAATCGTTGACAGTATTATCATAAATTATTTAACCCTACATACCTCTAAAAATTACCATGTGTATTAGTCAGCAATGCTAGAAGCAGCTCTATGTAAGAGGAGTTATTCGATGGGATGCGTTCTTCCATCCAGGCAAGATAACCTGCTCAAATGGCTGCAAAATATATAGCAAAAATAGTACTGAAGCCTTTGACCAGTGATAAAAGGGGATTTTTAATATCTGCTTACTATCTCTGAAAGTAGACTAACCGCTTGGGTAGATGATGAGTTCACTGTTATTGTGCTGAATTTGGAAGGCTTCACATCCAGAGGTACCCTGGACCCCACTTGGATGGGCTCCTAAGAGTCAGTGGGACACATCTTTTCCTAGACCACATTCACTGATGTCATGTTGATGACATTGACATGGTGGAAGTATTTACACCATGGGAAGTGGTATACATGGGGACATTCTTTCCATAGAGGGCCAGTTGTTAAACACTTACCAACATGTCATTACTTGCTGGGACATAACACAGTTCAGAGTTGGCAATGCTAGTTTGGGGTTCATGGGAGAGATTAAGACTAGATAAATTATCTTCTTTGAAGTGATAAGAGTGAGTAAGTTTCATTGAGAAAAAAAATGGAAAAACAAAAGAGATCTGATCTGAATAGATTCTTCTGAACTGTGACAACTGTGTGAAAGAGAAAAAAAAATCATAAGAAAGCTAAGAGGAGAATCAGGAAACTGGGGTGTTGGTAAGAAAGTATGGGTGTCGTAAATGACAGCATTTGACATTGTCAGTTATCATTGAGAGGTTTTAAAGCATGAGGACCTTCCTAACATAGTGCGCAGGGAACTCTGCTCAATGTTATGTTGGAGCCTGGATGGGAGGGGAGTTTGGGGGAGAATGGATACATGTATATGTCTGGCCAAGCTCCTTTGCTGTCTGTGTTGAGACTGTCACAACATTGTTAATGGGTTAGACTCCAATATAAAATAAAAAGTTAAAAAAGAAAGAAGACCTCAAACTATATTTTGAGAGGAGATAATGAAGTCAAAAGTAACCTTGAAACAAACACTTTCAATAAAAGTTCTACTGGCTGGATCTAAAGTTGGATGTAGTAACTGATTTTTGCAGGTGTCAAATAGCGAAAAGAGGAATATCAGATATACTGGAGAGGAGTGACTTGTTTGTGGCAAGAATCTTATTAGGATGGAGGACATTGGGATATCTCTATAGCCCGAGGGGCTCACACAAAGGTAAAGAAGGAGTTAACAGTGTAAGAGAGGGAGATATTCTCAAGGAGACAGGAGGGTATTGGACCTGAAATCAATTATTATGGGAAAGAAGGATGTGCCTGTCTTCTCTGACTTTGGGGAGAAAGAGAGGGTGGGTGAGGGCACAGAGAAGGAAGTATAAAGAGGGAGTTAAGGAGTTCCATATCATATGGCCTTCACCATGATCTTGATAAAATGAGAGTCAGAGTCATCTATGAAAGCGTGAGCATGGTGGGAGGCGGGAATTGTATGCCTGAGAAAAAGAGATGCCTGAACTGTCACCTATGGTCAATGTGACAGAAATTAGATAAGATTTGGATTGTGCTTTTGATATTTTTCAGTTGCTTCTGCACACATTGACTTTCCCATGTATTGATTTGCTCTAAAGGGTTTTATTCCAAAAGAGGTAGTTTGTTCCAAAGGATGCATAAAATTGTTTCAGAAAAAATGAAACTGCCTGCTCTTAACACCAAGAAAAATGTTTTTTAGGTGAATTCAATATGTTCTGACTCAGAAGAAAAAACAACGCACTTTAAAATAATTATTCCCCCTTGTCATTTTCTCAAGGACTCACACACCTTCAGTCACCCCTGCTCTTTCCCTCATCATCAAACTCTCCCTCCTCTTTCACTTTCTGTTGGATCTCTCTGGTCAGTGCATCTTCATCTTTCTCATCCACTTTGCGCTCCCCTGCGTCCACCCTGTCCCAGGATAATCCCACCTCCTCCCATGGCTTTAAACTCACCATCTGTACTAAGAACTCCCAAATGTACATTTTCAGTGCAGGACTGAACGATTTGAGCTCAACATGCCTCAGACAGAATTCATTCCAGCCACCAACATGCACCCTAAAACCTGTTCTACTTGCACCATCAGTCAGAAATCTAGAAATCGTCTCTGATTTCCCTCTTCCAACATCACATGTATCCAGTGTGTTAGGACATTTTGGTGATTCTACTTCCAAAGGATATAGAGACTCTGCCTCCTTTCCCTCTGCTTTTCCTGTGCCCTCACTCAACCACCATCATCCCTTGTGGGACTCTTCCAGTTGTTGTTTAGTTGCTGAGTCGTGTCTGACTCTTTACGACACCACGGACTGTAGCTCACCAGGCTCCTGTCCATGGGATTTCTCAGGCAAGAGTACTGGAGTGGGTTGTCATTTCCTTCTCCAGAGGATCTTCTCAACCCAAGGATGGAACCCACTTTTCCTGCATTGACAGATGGGTTCTTTACCACTGAGCCACCAACCCTTAACTATTTCTGTCTACATGTCAAAAATGGAGAAAGCTTGATAAAAGCTACAGATACTCTCAAGTTTTTCCTGACATATTTTTCCACAAGGGTGTTAGTCATTACAACTGAATAGCTAAATCAAAAGCAGACCAGCTATTTTTTATATGAAATAAAGGCATGAATGACTCAGGCCTACAGTTAACCAAGGAAGAACAGTACTTTATTCCTGGTTCCTCTGATGTGAAGAAACTGAAAGTTCAAGCATAGTTCAAGAATACACAGCAGTTTCTTAGAGGCTTCATCATCTTCTTTGTTAATTTGACATCCAGCAGTGTATGTTGAGTAGTAAATACTTGGTTATAAAGCATAGATATTATTCAGATCATTATATTATACAGTTTTAGAATGCTAGGTATTTATATTGGCCACAAGTAGCTCCCTACCAATTGGCTTAAAAGTGTTTGCTTTGCCCCAAAGGAATATACACTTTGCCTACAGATGTATACATCTGTATGTGTGACTGTATAACAGTGGAATTGTGGTTCCATTGTTGTATGAAAATCCATTGGTGAGTTGTTCCTCAAAAATTCTTAGTGTTTAATTCCTGATCACTTCTATCTTTATCATTCAAATATGCATAGTCACAAGGCAAGAACACAGCCTAAAGAAAAGTGAATTTTGTTTTGCTTTGTTTTAGTTTTGCCCCTACCTTCAAACACTCACAGGAACATCACATCTGCTTTGTTAAATTTTCTATTAACATCAGCATTTTGAGATAACTAGAAATTGTACTTTTGCATTTTATTATTGGGACCACTAGAGCACAGATTAAAAAAATAAAATTGAATCTAAGTAGTAGAATTTTAGAGCTAAGAGTAATATGCAGTTGAGAACTCTTTAAACTAGCTCCTCTTCTATTATACTACATACATTTGCTTTCTAATAATTACTCAAAGCCAAGATCCATGATGTTGGTGATGGAGCATTTATCATTTCTGCCATTTAATATTTAGTCCACACCCTTCAGGACTTTGTCACCTCTGAATTCACTTTCTGTGTCTCCCACAGAAAAGAAAAGTGGGAGGGAGGGTAGAAAGAAGGAAGGAAGGAAAGAAAGAAAGAAAGCAGAGAGGGAAAGCAAATCTTAAAAGACAATCCACCTTTTCCACTGGACCAGTAAGATCACCTTTTGGTCTAGTACCTATGATTTTTTTTATGCAAACAATGAAGACAACTTTAGTTAGCCTAACATGGCACATGCCCCTTGCCCAGAAGGTAGATATATGGCAACCTAAAATAGAAAGTTAAAGGGAATAAAAGCAACTTATTAATATTAACTAAAGAAGCTGAAAGACAAAGTTTCATATCAAAAATATGTCAATTTCAGTGTTTTTTTTCTTGTTTTGTTTTCTTATCTAAATGTCTCTTCTTGCCTTAAATCATTATCTTATTAAAAAGCTTACATTTAAATTCTTTTTTCTTTTATTTTGGTGAGTGAGTGAAAGTCGCTCAGTCGTGTCTGACTCTTTGCGACCCCATGGACCATACAGTCTGTGGAATTCTCCAGGCCAGAATACTGGAGTGGGTAGCCTTTCCCTTCTCCAGGGGATCTTCCCAACCCAGAGATCGAACCCAGGTCTCCTGCATTGCAAGCGGATTCTTGCAGCTGAACCACAAGGGAAGCCCCTTTATTTTGGTAGTGCTGGAAAATGAAGTCATGATTGGAAAAAGAAAAGGATTCAATCACTCTTTTATTTTGATCAAAGTATAACAAATCTTTAGTAAATTGTTAAAAAAAATTGTTATGTGTACCCATAGTGATTTACCTTTTTTTACTTTAAAAATTTTTGTTTATTTTAAATATCTTTAAAAAAAAAGCAACTTACTATAAAAACATCATTTCCATGCTTCGAAAATTGGAATTTTCAAAAGTGAGGTAAAAGATTTGAATGCTGAAACTCTTCCCTCCAATTTACATGTGCAAGTAAGAATAAGAACATTATATGGAGGGTCCAGAGATCTTCTTTAAAGGATGCATATCTTTTCATGTAACTAGTGTCATCTCTGATTATGAGACTTTTAGAGTTAGATAAGCTTTAGTAATTAATAGGTCAGTGGTTTTTCAATTTGTTTCGTTTCCACCCCCAGCATACCTGTGGACTGCAACATATTCCTGTTGCTTGAAATGATTAATCACACCCTGTTTATAGGAGAAAGAGGGGATGGAAATCAGTGGAGGGAGGGAGCCCAGGAGTGTATAAGAATCTCAGGGCATGCTTTGAAAAACTTCCCTCCAGAATATGCTGTCCTGCATCGCTGCCCAGCCTGCGGGGATCACTGGTGCCCCAGCACCAGCACTTTTGTTCTATGTTTATAAGAAAACAGGGATTAGGTGACTCACAGTAGGTCTCACAACTAACTATTGGCAAGTTCATGGTCATGTAACTGTGTGTCCAAACTAAAGAAACCCCTTCCCATTCTCGGTTTGGGAATAAACGTTTATAACAAGAGTAGGGTTTAGAATCCCAGAAGAATACCATGAGAAGGTCTCCAAAATCATCTAGCCAAGATTCACTGAACCTTGCTTGCAGGAAGGTTTTCTTTGGCAAACACATTATCCAACATCATGCTTATATTTTTAATTAGATTCCAACCATTAAAATTAAAATTTGGAATATGTCATGTAAATCAGATTACTGATTTACTTTAAAAGATATCTAGATGATCTACAACAGCCAGCCTGCATTTTTTATAAACTTAGCTTTCCAGAGGTGAGAAACAGTTACCCATTTAGCAAGGGCGTGAAACCTCCAGTTATCTTCACAACCCTTGTACCCCATGTTAAGATGGACTGTCAGTCGGCCATTCATCACTGCTCTTGAATTATTGTTTTTCTTACAGTAGAGTTTAAGTAAAAGTAACATTGATGGTATCAATTTCTTTATAAAAAATGAAAATAAAACTTGGCCCAAAGGCCCAAACATTTCCAATAAAAAATATAGTAAAATAGTGTTTTCTTATGCTTATAATTAATGTTCTTGCTTTCAAATATAAGCAGAGTGTATTGTGAAAACTTGTTCTCATACACTTGGTTTGTGCCGATGACCCACCAGATGATAAGCCCTGTAGGCAACAGCGTCTGTAAATCTAGGTCTAGCTCTGTCCCTTTGTGTCAGTGAAAGTTTGGAAGAACAAGGTAGAGATTCTTGAGACTAGCTATGGAAGCCTGGACAGGAATCTATTTCCTGATATCTAGCACAGCGTTGCTTTTATTCTCCCACGAATGGTTAAATAATAGAATCTCTGAATTGTGTCGTCCCTGGTGGTTCTGCTAATCCCCTGACATTTCATCCTTCTCTTTTTGTTTTTGTTTCCTCTGTCATACTGACGTGGATGACAGGTTGTAAATTATCCGTCTTTCCATACTGTATTAAAATTTGAACATGAAAGCTACGGTCAGACCTCTCTTCTGTTATAAATAACACACATCTAACAACACCCCAAGTGAGGGTCTAACAACACCCCAAGTGAGGGTTTTCTCAGCTGTTTTTCCTGAGCAGCTGATAGTTAGCCTGACTTAGTGCCTGATAGATAAAATTGAGGATTAAACTTGCCTTTTAAACTAAGAAATTATTCTATTCTGACATTATTGTTCATATTAAACTCCTGTGCCATTAAACCTGTCTCTTTTAAATGGATGGGCACTGGGTGCATTGTTTATTCAATTTAATTGCAGGGAGGGAAAAAAAAGCCCTCATACAAAGGAAATGGTTGTTTGAACTGGTTTTTACCAGTCACAAGTCGTGTGAATGAGTGTCCAATTAAATAGTGGCTCACTAGGACTCGTCTAATAGTAACATCTGTTATCTTAATTAAACAAGTTACTATATAAAGGTGCTTTCATGGCTCACTTTGTTAGAGTGGGTTCTGACCTAGAAACTCTGGGAAGGCTTGTTCTCTTTGGGGGATTTTATCGTTGGGAGTGCTCCCAGTTGGCCCCATTATGTTGTAGACCTGACAGGCTCTGTGATCTGCAAACCTCCACATTTGTTCAAGCCCACAGACCCTGGGGAAGTGGGACCAATAAAATAGGAAGAATCCTGGGCAGGAGAGCTTTGTGTTCACTCTGCTTTATTTGGTAATCATGACTTGGAGGGAGGTTGCCGGGGGGGTGGGGTGGCGGGTATAAGTGATGGAGAAGGAAAAGTCATCAAATGTGTATTGACTATCTATTGGTGCCAGGACCAAGGAACACCCCTGCCTTCAGGAATGGACCCGCCATCCTGTATTTGTATCTTTGAAATTCAAAATTCTCTGAAAACAGGAGGGATATTTTTCTTTTCTTTTTCTTCATACTAATTTCTTTGTTTATTTTTGGCAATTGTGTAGCTGACTCATCTAGTGGCAAAACCAAACTGAGGCTCCAGACTTTGTCTTTTTATTTTTTTATCTCATGTTTAATTGCAGAAATAATCATGCATTGATTGGACGGTTATGCATGTGTGCTAAGTCACTTCCGTCGAGTCTGACTCTTTGCAACCCCGTGGACCACAGCCTGCCAGACTCCTCTGTCTGTGGGATTCCCTAGGCAAGAATACTGGAGTGAGTTGCCATTCCTTTCTCCAGATCTTCCCGACGCAGGGACTGAACCCTCGTCTCTTATGTCTCCTGCATTGGCAGGCAGGTTCTTTACCACTAGCGCCACCTGAGAGGATGGTTACGTGCCGATATTTGGGGGAATATTATCTACAATAAACTATGTGCCATAGTATGTTTCTTAATATTAGAAATTCTAAATTCTAAATCACAATTTTGCCCTAGGATTTTTGATGAGAGATTATAATATTAGATCATAATATTTTATCCTCTGTAAAGAGGATAAAATAAACTGAGGCTCAGTGATGTTAAGCATCTTGCTCAAGGTACAGCTGTACCTTGTTTTTTTTGCACTTGCCAGATACTGTGTTTTTTATGAACGGAAGGTTTGTGGCAACCCTTCGTCAAGCAGATCTGCTGGTGCTGTTTTCCAACAGCAGTTCTCACTGCATGTCTCTATGTCACATTTATATTTCAAACTTTCCCATTATATTTATGATGATAATCTGTGATCAGTGATCTTTGATGTTGCTCCTTGCTGAGGGCCCTGGTGATGGTTCACATTTTCAGCAACAAATTGTCTTTGTATTTTGAGGGATGTACCTTTGCTAACTCTTTCAGTTAGCTCTAATCACACTGTAAAGACATTCAGCTCTTCTCTGCCTCAGGGCCTTTGCCCTTGCCTTTCCCTTGGATCAAAAAACACCTTGAACAGTCTTCAGTGTCTGGCTTCCTCTTGTCCTAGATTGTAGCCGACATGTCACTTCTCCTGGATTCATAGATGAGATAATATCAGAAAGAATTTTGGATAGTATGGGAAAAAGTTTAATATCTTTTCAAAAAGTGCCTTTTTACATTTGTGCCATCTCCCTAAGCTTGTTGATCCTGGTACTCTGCCCTCTCTGTGGATGGAGATGTTGAGGGACACAGCTGAACCAGCCAAGCCCTCTCCTTCTTCAGGAACTATAACTTCCCTGTAGGCAGAATAGGGTGAGAGCAGAGTCCTTTGATGGCAGCTCCCTGGGGAGACCACCTCTTAGATTCTGTTCCCTACATCCCCAGAGATATTTATTGTTTTTTTTTTCCCCTGAGCTGTTCAGTAGGTGCTCATCAGTTATCTATTTTATAAACTTAATAGTATATATACATCAGTCCCAGTATCTCAGTTCTTCCCAACCCCTCTTACCCTCTTGGTGTCCATTAATTTGTTCTCAGCATCTGTGTCTATATTTCTGCTTTGCAAGTAGGTTTATCTGTACTATTTTTCTAGATTCTACACATATGTGTTGATACACAATATTCACTCTCTTTCTGACTTACTTCACTCTGTGTGACACTCACTCAGTCCATCCACTTCTCTGCAAATAGCACAATTTTGTTCTTTTTTATGGCTGAGTAGTATTCTATTGTATATATCTAACATCTTCTTTATCCATTGCTCTGTTGATAGACATGTAGGTTGCAGAGCTACTCTATGATTAACTGCTATGCTTTCCAGGCCATTTTTGTTCAGGATCTTATCTAGTTTGAGAGCTACTTAATATCCTTCCAAAAAGTTGCATAAGTTAACCAAGGTCTGTTTCAGTTACTTACAACCTCATAACTCTAACTGATACAAGCAAACAGATGGATAATCTATAAGCAGCTTTTTTTTTCATTCAGTTCAGTTCAGTTCAGTCACTCAGTTGTGTCTTACTCTTTGCAACCCAATGGACTGCAGCATGCCAGGTCTTCCTGTCCATCACCAACTCCTGGAGTTTACTCAAACTAATGTCCATTGAGTCAGTGATGCCATACACCTAGCTCATCCTCTGTCATCCCCTTCTCTTCCTGCCTTCAATATTTCCCAGCATCAGGGTCTTTTCAGATGAATCAGTTCTTCACGTCAGATGGCCAAAGTATTGGAGTTTCAGCTTCAGCATCAGTCCTTCCAGTGAATATTCAGTACTGATTTCCTTTAGGATGGACTGGTTGGATCTCCTTGCAGTCCAAGGGACTCTCAAGAGTCTTCTCCAACACCACAGTTCAAAAGCATCAATTCTTCAGCACGCACCTTTCTTTATGGTCCAATTCTCACACCCATACATGACTACTGGAAAAACCATAGCCTTGACTAGACAGACCTCTGTTAGCAAAGTAATGGCTCTGCTCTTTATATGCAGAGTCTATGTTGGTCATAACTTTTCTTCCAAGGAACAAGCATCTTTTAATTTCATGGCTGCAATCATCATCTGCAGTGATTTTGGAGCCCCCCAAAATAAAGTCTGTCACTGCTTCCATTGCTTCCCCATCTATTTGCCATGAAGTGATGGGACCAGATGCCATGATCTTAGTTTTCTGAATGCTGAGTTTTAAGACAACATTTTCACTCTCCTCTTTCACTTTCATCAAGAGGCTCTTTAGTTCTTCTTTGCTTTCTGCCATAAGGGTGTTATCATCTGCATATTAAGGTTATTGATATTTCTCCCATCAATCTTGATTCCAGCTTGTGTTTCTCCCAGTCCAGCGTTTCTCGTGATGTACTCTTCATAGAAGTTAAATAAGCAGGGTGACAATCTACAGCCTTGACGTACTCCTTTTCCTATTTGGAACCAGTCTGTTGTTCCATGTCCAGTTCTAACTGTTACTTCTTGACCTGCATACAGGTTTCTCAAGAGGCAGGTCAGGTGATCTGGTATTCCCATCTCCTTCAGAATTTTCCACAGTTTATTGTGATCCACACAGTCAAAGGCTTTGGCCTAGTCAATAAAGCAGAAATAGATGTTTTTCTGGAACTCTCTTGCTTTTTCCATGATCCAGCAGATGTTGGCAATTTGATCTCTGGTTCCTCTGCCTTTCCTAAATCCAGCTTGACTATCTGGAAGTTCACAGTTCACATACAGTTGAAGCCTGGCTTGGAGAATTTTGAGCATTACTTTACTATCGTGTGAGATGAGTGTAATTGTGCAGTAGTTTGAGCATTTTTTGGCATTGCCTTTCTTTGGAATTGGAATGAAAACTGACCTTTTCCAGTCCTGTGGCCAGTGTTGTGTTTTCCAAATTTGCTGGCATATTGAGTGCAGCACTTTCATAGCATCTACTTTTAGGATTTGAGATAGCTCAACTGGAATTCCATCACCTCCACTAGCTTTGTTCATAGTGATGCTTCCTAAGGCCTACTTGACTTCGCATTCCAGGATGTCTGGCTCTAGGTGAGTAATCACACCATCATGATTATCTGTGTCATGAAGATCTTTTTTTGTACAGTTCTTCTGTGTATTCTTGCCACCTCTTCTTAATATCTTCTGCTTCTGTTAGGTCCATACCATTTCTGTCCTTTATGGTACCCATCTTTGCATGAAATATCCCCTCAGTATCTCTAATTTTCTTGAAGAGAGCTCTAGTTTTGTTTGTTTTGTTTTTCATTAAATCTCCCTTAGAAAACTTAGGAAAAAAGTGAAAGTATTAGTTGTTCAGTCATGTCCAACTCTTTGCCACCTGTAGCCCACCACTGGGCTCCTCTGTCCATGGAATTCTCCAGGCAAAAATATGGAGTGGGTAGCCATTCCTTTCTCCAGGGGAGCTTCCCGACCCAGGGATTGAACTCGGGCCTCCTGCATTGCAGGTGGATTTTTTACCGTCTGACAGTTAGAAGTAATCCTTTAATGACATTTGGGTATTGATCTTAGTTCTTAAACGTAATTACATCTTATCCCATTTGAACTAGACAACTTACTCTCTGGAGTATCTAAAACCTTTAAGGGCCACTTTGAAACATTTTGTTTCACAAAAGCATTTGCATTCAACTTACCAGGTTACTCACCTGATTAGGTACAGCAGCTGGGACTAATAGCATTGTTGAGTATATAGAGTGGCAAGATTCCCTGGAACTAAAACAAATGCATGCCCTCCAGAGAATTCTTTTCTCTAGAAGGAGAGCATGCCCTGGAGTCTGATGCTGCCACCCCCACCGGTGAGTGTTCAGCATTCAGGTTCTGATGCTGGTGTCTGTGAAGTTCTTTGGGAGAAAACTTTTGGCTGTCTTTGTGCAGACTCAGGTTGTGGCATCTGTATCCTCCCAGACTGAGTCATTATACTTCCCTGCTTCATTGATTCTCACTGAAAGAGATTTGGAAAATGGGGTTGAACGTGCCAGAGGAGTTTGGGAAGCCCCTAACGCATCAGTAGCTTGTTATATAAGCATCTTGTGCTCAGCAGTAAGACCTGCCTCTGTCTATGATGATGAGCAGGTTCTCATCCTAGTGACATCCAGACAGGTTACTTTGCCCATGTCTGTGTGTGACACTTGGGCCCAGAGAGGCTGAAATAGACCCTCTTTCAGCAAAACAAATGTCCTTTGCCCTGACAGCAGTGATGGCACTGGGGCAGAATATTGAATGCAGCATGGGACCTCTGACCTAGGCTGTCATTGAAATTCCCCTGGCAGTGTCTAGTGGGTGTGGAGAAAGAATAGATACTCCAGTATTGGGTGAATTGATTTCAACTCTACATGGAGGCCTTCTTGAATCCCAAGATGGTCTAATCTCTTTTCTCAGAGCTCATGCACTTTTCATTTGAAGTCACAATTTTTGGTTTAGAGTCTGACTCCTACACTAGACTATTGAGCCTCATGAGGACAAACTTGCCTGCCTTGCTCATTGTGGTATCTTGACCTTTTTAACATAGTATTTGGCATGTAATAGATACTAAATGGGGGCTTCCCTGATGGCTCAGCAGTAAAGAATCTGCCTGCAACGCAGGAGCCACAGGAGACATGGGTTCAATCCCTGGGTCAGGAAGATCCCCTGGAGGAGGGCACAGAAACCCACTCCATTATTATCACCTGGAGAATCTCCATGAGCAGAGAAGCCTGGCAGGTTACAGTCCGTAGGATCACAAAGAGTTGGGCATCACTGAAGCGACTTAGCATGCTTGCATGCACAGATACTAAATCAGTACTTATAACTTCCCACAATGAAAGTTTTATTCCTTCATGTGTATGTACCAGAACAGCAAATATGGCTCATCTCTGTATGACAGTTCCATTTTTTTTCTTTCATTGCAAATCCTTATTTGCAAGAGTCAAAATCATAGTATGTGTGAATATATGCCTCTAGTGATTTCACCTTCTAAATACTATTTTCGAAAGCAGTTTGTTTTGGAATGCCAGAATTTTAACCCCTAAACAAGTCACGTGTGTCACAGTTCTTTGTGCTGGGAGCACTTTGATGACTGAACAAACTAAAAGAAACTTGACAGATTTAACATCAGCTAAAGTAACACCTAGGGGATTCCCAACCCTTAACAGATGCCTGGGGAGTTCTGGAAGTCACCCAACCCAGAAAGGCCAGGCTTGTACCCTTGGCCTGAGAGAGAAATCCTGCTGCCTCTGTAATAAGGAGCTTCTTAAAGCAGAGGCGAAAATCCTCACAAACAGAGAAGAAAGATAAAGAACATAAGAACTAGTTTTTCCCAGAACAGCCTTATCTAAAAGGCTTACATGATTTTGCAGATGTAGATGGACCCTCTCCCCTCTCTGTGCTCATAGCTTCTCGTGAGTTTGGAACTCTTAGTCCCAGACACTCTCCGAACTTGAGGCTACTGCAGTGACCTGATTTGATACGAAAAGAGCTTGATTTGGGGAACAGAATCCGTGGCCCATTTTTGCCATCTCCATGAGCAAATCACTTAAATTCTTGTCTTTAAAATACACTCAATAATAAATACCTCCAGTGTTCTGGTGAAACTTCATCAGATAGCAAAGTGCTTTAGAAATGGTAAAGCCCTATAGAGATTTTATTCTAAAGATTTTAAATGTATACACATTTTTTTTTAAATGGCACTCTCACACCTGTTTTATAGCTTGACTTTTTTATTTAAAATTATATAGTAGATATCATTTCATAATGGAAGCCTAGAGCCTATTTTCATTTGTTGTCATTTTCATTTGTAACAGCTTGATCATATGTCATTATATGAGTTTGTCAGTTCCCTAAAGTATTTCAAATTTTAAACAACTCAGTATCTTCTTGAAAAAATGCTATTTAACTACTGCCATTCACATTACCTACTTAAAATCTCTGGGATTATGATGAGAATTATAATAATAACTTTGGGAATTTCTGAGCAGCCATATTTAGGGCATCTCTACCAACATAATTACAATAACAGCTAGCATGTATCTAATGCTTAATACGTGCTAGGTGTATACTTTATGTGAATCTCTCCAGAGCTTTCCAGCTCATTATTATTATGCTCTCTTACACTTGAAGGAACTGAAGCTGCTCAGCATTTACTAACTTACCCATAGCCTTTCAGATGAGTAAGTGGCAAAACCATAGTTCATTTGTAGTTACCTGATTTCAAAATTATACACACCATTGTATGAATATTCCACGTGATCGCAAGCTCACCACATCTAGATCTGATCTCACCATCTCACTCTTCCCTTAAATGTGTCTTCCCAATATACACCATCTCTATGAAGGGTACCATCACCTACCAGACTGCCCTCACCATAAGCCTTCCCCTACACTGCCCTCAAACCACTCTTGTTATGGTTAATGACCCTTCACAAGAGTGTTAATGTCAAATCTAATGACTAGTATTCATTCTTCAACTTGGTCTCTCTCTGCAGCATTGGACATGGGTATTGTCACTCCTCCTAGGGTGAATCTTCTGTTTTTCCCTGTATCCAGCACCCTGGCTTACTTTCTATACAGCAGTTACTCCTTCTTAGTTAAGTATGTTGTCTTCTTATATCTACAATATCCAAACTGACCCAGAACCCAATGTTTAGGCCTCTTATCTATCTGTTCCCTCTTCCTAGGTGTCTTGTCTTCATCTAGTTCACAGCCTTCTAAGCTTTCTAAATGCTTAGGTAGTCCAAGTTTTATTTCCAGCCAAGACTTCTATAAACTTAAGAGTAGTATATTCAGTGGCATATTCAACAACTACCTGATCTTTGCTATACATTCCAGCCTTGCAGTTTTGACCGTAATACATGAACCGTCTTTTCCCTCAGTTAAAGGTAAGGGAAGTTGTCAAGCTTGGTTGGGTCTACTGATTTAAATGACAGATCTCCAGACCACCTGGAGGAAATTAATTGGTTGATGGAGACATTAATTCATCAGTCCATTCATTTAAATATTATTTAGCAACAATATCAACTCACTCTAGTATTCTTGCCTGGAAAGTCCCCATGGAGAGAGGAGCCTAGTGGGCTGCAGTCCACGGGGTCGCAAAGAGTTGGACACAACTGAGTGACTAAGCACAGCACAGCAGCAATATTATGTGCCAGGTACTATGCTAAGACTCTAGATAAAAATGTTAGAGCCACTTGTCTAAGCAATAAGTGATCTCAGATCAAACTGATACCTATAGAACCAGCTTTTAGTTTCCATAATACATAGTGAATGGAAGATTTCTGACTGTGAGAATCATTCATTCTCACTTTTCCTTTTCTAAAATATGATTTAATTCTTTCCAAAGTAAGGAAGTGGAGATTTATTTGTATGTCATACAAGATAATTGCAGACTTATAACCCTGACCTAAGGGAGATTGAGTTTCCATTCAGAAATCTTACCTTGATTGCCTACACATCACCCAACCTCCTCTGGTCCCTCTGCTCGATGTCATCATGTCAGCTTGTCTCCTAGAGAGAAAGAGGAAACTTCACTGAAATGAACAAGGTCTTTCACCTTCTCCCTTTGGGTTACATGAAGAAGCTATTTATGAGCATTGTCCCCCTGTGCCCAGTGGGAACTTGCAGAAGATCAATTACTACAGATGGACAGTACGTCTGGTCTTTTTCCACATATTAAATTGTCACTGTGTCAAATGTCTTGTCATCAAATATGGTGCTGCAAGGAAATTGCAATTATATTTATCAGGGTTCTTTTTTTCTCTGACCTTTGGATTTCATTCAGTCTACAGAGAATCCCTCTAGGTGGTTCAGAGAACATGTGTCATCCAAATCAATAGGGCCAACAATGCCTGACTTCTTCCTCCTCTTTTCGCTGACGGGGAGGGCTGTTCATGTATTGGAGTTAGAACTGCTCATGCCTAGGATGGATAGTGAAGACCTACAGCCTTGGTGCATTTAATGTTGCCATGTAATAACTTCATAGGCATGCAGTCTAGGTCTAGTCAGTAATTACAACAATACCATATGGAGTTTTCTAGCATTTTTATCCTCTCTGCTTGGTACTAATTTTAAGCTTCTGTCTCTCGACAATTTTGTTTCGGTTTTTAAATCTTGGCTTTTGTTCTCTAATCTTTTTTCTCTCACCATAAGAAGTTATATCATAAGAATTAAGTAGCTTATAAAACTTACATTTAACTATAGTTCTCCCTCTTCCTATCACCTGGAATATTTTGAAGGAACACATGGCAAATAAGAGTGGGCTGATTCTCTAGCACTTCAACCTTATTTTAATATTGACTAAAGCAAAACTAGTCATGAAGGTGAATCTGCCATGAAAAGTCTTATAAAACATTCCATAGTTTTAACAATCTTTTAAAAAGAGTAGGCAAAGGAGACAGCCAGGTGCTCACCAAAATCTAAGAACTGAAAATTAAGCATCACACATAATGAGTGACATTAGGTGTAAAATCAGATTTAAAGATAAAATATTCCCTAGGACTCAAGTCTAATATAAATCTTATGTGTTAGCATGACTCTGCCAACATCATAGTAAATGGTATTTGCATGTGTCAATCAGATGGAGTGGCTTAGGTGTTTTTTCTCTTTGCAAGTCACAAAATAAACGCAAGTTCAGGTATTCTCTGATGACTCTCTGATGACTCTCTTCCTCCTCTGGGCAAAAAAAAAAAAAAAAAAAAAGTTGTAGCAACTCCAGACCTCAAATCTGCAGATACTTAATTCCAGAAGGAAAGAGTGAGAATCATTGTTCAGAAAATCTCAGAATAAGTCTCACTGCAGATTGTTGAGCTAGTTGGATCATGTGATCATCCCTGACCAATCACTGTGTCCAGAAGAAGTTAAATTCTCTGATCAGTATAAGCCTGGCTTCCATGTTTCACTCCAAGGTTTAGTGGTAAAAACCTGACAATATTATATTGCTGAAACTGGAAGAGGGGTGGCTTTTCAAATGCTCTTTGCTAGATACAGAACTAGTGGATGCCGGGCATAGCTATCTGTACAAGAAGAAAGTGTCAAAATGGAAGATACTGTGTATGGAAAATAGTATGGAGGTTTGTTATAAAACTAGGAATACAACCACCATATGACCCAGCAATCCCACTCCTAAGCATATACCCTGAGGAAACCAAAATTTGAAAATGATATATATATCCCATTGTTCATTGCAGCAGTATTTACAATAGCTGGAACATGGAAGCAACCTAGATGTCCATTGATATTTGAATGGATAAGGAAGTTGTGGTACATATACACAATGGAATATTACTGAGCCATAAAAAGGAATGCATTTAAGTCAGTTCTAATGAAGTGAATGAACCTAGAACCTATTATACAGAGTGAAGTAAGTCAAAAAGAGAAAGAAAAATATTGTATTCTAAAATATATATATATGAAATCTAGAAAATTAGTACAGAAGAATTTATTTACAGGGCAGCAGTGGAGAAACAGACATAGAGAATAGACTTACTGACATGAGGAGATGAGAGGAGAGTGAGATGTATGCAAAGGGTAGCATGGAAGTTTACATTACCATATATAAAATAGATAGCCAACAGGAATTTGCTGTATGGCTCAGGAAACTCAAACAGGAGCACTGTATCAACCTAGAGGGGTGGGAGGGGAATAGAGATGAGAGGGAGGTTCAAAAGGAAGAGGATATATGTATACCTATGGCTGATAAAACAATACAATTCTGTAAAGCAATTATCCTTCAATTAAAAAATAAATAACTTTTTTTAAAAACTAAGAAAAAAAAGAAGATAATGTGGGAAAGTGGAACCCTCATGCACTGTTGGTGGGAATATAAATTGATGCAACCACTGTGGGAAAGAATATGGAGATTTCTCAAGAGATTAAACATAAAATTACCATATGATACTTATAGGTATATCCTTAAAAGAATTGAAAATATGAACTTACAGATTAACCAAGAAAAAAGAGAGAATGAGAATGAAATATTTGGAAAATGCTAATGAAAGATACTAATATGAGAATGAAAGAGGAGTATCACTACAGATCCCATGGACAGGAAAAGAGTAATTAATACCATGCTGGACTCAGCACCCACAAATTTAATAAACTAAATGAAGTGAGCCTGTTGCTTGAATACACAGTCTTCAAAAATTCACACAAGAAGAAATCAACAATCTGAATAGGTATATCTGTTAAAGATACTGGATCAATAATCAATAACCTTCCAAAACAGAAAGCACATTGCCTAGATGCATTTACTGTTCACTTCCACCAAAACATTTCACAAAGAAATTATACCAATAAACTTATAGTCTCTTTCAGAAAACAGAAATGGAGGGAATACTTCTTAATTCATTTTCTGAGGCCAGCATTACCCTAATACTGAAACCACACAAAGACATGTGAAAAGAAAGCACAGTTGACACTTGAACAACTTGGAATAGAACCATGAGAGTCTACTTATGTGAATATTTTTTCAATAAATACTACAGTATTACATGGTCAATGGTCCATCTGAGTGCACAGATTTAGAATCATGGATGTGAAGGAACAATAATGGGACCTGAGCATTTGTAGATTTTGGCATCTATGGATGAGCCTGGAACCAATCTCCCATGGATGCCACGAGATGACTATACAGATCAGTATCTCATGAATATAGATGCAAAAATCCTCTCTCCACTGGTGCATTATAGGGATAGATGATTACGAGGTACAAACTATTATGTATAAAATAAGCTACAAGGATATGTTATACAACATAGTGAATATAGCCAATATTTCATTATGAATTAAAAAAAATAAACTGTCAAGGAAAGATGAGAAATACATATTACTAACTGAAAGAAGCCAATCTGAAAAAGTATGATTCCAATTATATGACTTTCTAGAAAAGGCAAAACTATGTAGTCAGTACAAGGATCAGTGGTTGCTAAGATATTGAAACATGGAAATTCATCAGCAAAACTCAGACTGTTGAATTCCCATGGCAGCCAGCCTGAATCTTCCCTGCTACCTTTGCAATGTGTTCCTTTTAAGCATTATCATAAATAATCTTCATTTTTTGAATTATCTCTGTCATCACTCCCGCCAGTACAACTGTGGTGATAAAGTGTACCTCAGGAAGCATTATGATATAATATAGAAAGCAAGAAGTCCCTTAAGAAGCAGAAAAGTGAGGGATGCAAGAATGCAAGGGAGGCAGAAAGAAACTCAGGATCTTCATAAACGACCACACCTAAGAGGTACCTTGGGCTTCTCAGCTGGCTCAATGGTAAAGAATCCTCCCGCTAGTTCAGGAGACATGACCTTGATCCCTGGGTTGAGAAGATCCCCTGGAGAAGGAAATGGTAATCCACTCTCATATTCTTGCTTGGGAAATCCCGTGGACAGAGGAGCCTAGTGGGCTACAGTCCATGGGGTCACCAAAGAATCAGACACAACTTATCAACACAACAACACCCGTGGCGGATTCATGTTGATGTATGGCAAAACCAATACAATATTGTAAAGTAAAAAAATAAAATAAAATCTGAAAAAAAAAAGAGGTACCTCACATGATAAGGAAGCAGTGCGTTTGCGGAGAGGGTGAGAGAAGGCATTCCTTACGTTCCATGAGTCAAGTGGTAAAACTAAAACTAGACTTCAGGAATTTAGATTTTATGAATTTCTAAATTCCTACGTAACTCCAGAGCAGCAGGCATAAAAATAAAAAAGCCCTTGCATTGACTAGTTCTCTTGCCCAATTCATTTGACAATGTTGTGCCCCTAGGAGACAAAACAGTCAGCAGTCTTTTGGGTATCCACATACCTGCAGACAAAGACATACTCATAATTAGAACTACTGAGGCATTAATTGAAATCAAAGCTCTCAACATGTGTGCCAGAGCCTTCCTCTGGATCATACTGAGTAAAATATATAAGCAGTTAACGATAGCTATAAACTATTTCTTCCTTCACAGGAATAAATATCATTAAAGGAAACTATGGCGATATTTTGACATCAAGAAAAGAATATTACACTTTGAAGTCCTTTTAGGTCAATGCAATTAGCTTCTCGGGGGAAATGTATTAAAAAATAAGGAGCTGTGTGATGTTTTCAGAGCAAGCTTTCAGAAGGCAATATATTTTTTTATCCATAATATGTATAGAGTTTCTTTGAAAAGCTCTTTAAAATTATAAATACCTAGTCATATTTCAGTGTGATGAAACCAGAACATCCTCAAGTCTATGTAAGGTGTTTATGAATTCTTTAGATTGTGACTTTCATAGCTCTTTTCACATTGATACCTCTCAACCTGTTGTGTGAAAACCATTGAGGAACATCCCTGGTTTTAGAATTGGTGTAGACAGTCTAACTATTATTTTAATATAAATCACTTTCTTACCATTAAAGTAAATACATGCCTAGCCCACTCTTCCTTTAATTGGGAGAACTCAATGCCAAGAGTTAGACACAACTGAGCATGCGTGCACTGCACACCCTTTATTTTCAGATTCATATTGATTTGTGACTGATTGATCTCAAAGAAATCTCCAGCTCATCGAAAATGACTTGGAATCTGTCAGAATCCTCTGGTGTCTTCTAGGGGTAAATTTCCCCAAAGGCTTTTAACACCTATTAGTTCTTTATCTCACCAACTTTGAGAGTTTGCTGTCAGTTCAGAGGAAATATATAAGATAATGTTAAAACCAGCTTAAATAACTTTCTAGTTCTATTTAATGTTGGTACAACTTCAATGAAAATATTTCAAGTCAGCATTTCAAATTCACTACCGAGGCTCAGGTAATATTTCCCGGACTCAATCATATGGGCATGAAACCACTGCTGCGACATCTTCAAAGTCCTTTGAAAACCAGTCTTATGATATCTTTAGAAGAAATATCCTAAAATGAAATGAAGAACTTCATTTTCAGATGATTTTCTTTACATCTGTCACCTTCTTGGGTGTGAGTTCGGAATTTTAAAACACTTGTCTTTTTGAACCTGTAGAGATTGTCAGAGGCTGCATCCCCAGTGGAAATTGGTTTGAGGTAATTCCCAGAAAAACTTTTGTTGAGACGCACCACTGTCACTTTGGTTCATAGTAGAACTAGGAGAATGTAATATGTAATGATGACTAAAGCCCCTTTAAAAAATAAAGCTTTTCTCTCTTCTCTTGTCCACAGACATTTTAATATCTATAGACACTTAATGGGTAATGACCATATCTTCACTTTTTGTCTATATACAATCTCTCTGAAACCAACAAACAGAAAAAATCTTGAGGTAACTTACAAGTTATATACAATAAGACTTTTGGAATAGAAGAGTTAGAGTTTTTACAAGAAGGGAGAAGTATATATTATTAGTGATTTAGTTAAATAAATATGAGTATTTTGAGCTTCCTAGTAACCAAGGAAGAGAAATCAATGAGCTACAAATGTTCATTATCTGAAAAATATTATTGAAAATAGTTTTCTCCCAATAGCCAATTATAAATAAATGTATTACTTTAAGCCAGTAGCAGATTGATTGCAGCAATTGTCCCCAATTGTTTTATACTTGCCTATATTCATGCCCATTGACAATTCCTTCCTGTTTTGACTCTGTCCTTGGCTATGTTTCGGCCAGTAGAATGTTAGTAAAATTGATGCAAGCAAATGCTTTAAAGGTGGTTGCACATTAGAGCTTTTCCCTTGGTGCTTGTCACTACCCTACAAATAAAATAAGCACAGTCTTCTGGATGAGGAAAAAAAACCTAGCCCAGTCACCCCACCTCTCCAGCTATCACTGAGCTGATCCACAGACCCATGAGAAATTGTTTTTTAAGCAACTTGGTGTTTTAAGCAACTAAATTTGGGTTCTATTTGTTATTCAGTGATAACTAACTGATACAGAGCCTCATATGAAAGGTATTTAATAAGACAATGAATAGTTCAGCAACTATAGGAAAATCTTCATTATAAAAAATGACAACCCTTTAGAGCATCAGTCAATTGAATTCAGTCACTCAGTCGTGTCCGACTCTTTGCAACCCCAAGAACCACAGCACGCCAGGCCTCCCTGTCCATCACCAACTCCCGGAGTCCACCCAAACCCATGTCCATTGAGTTGGTGATGCCATCCAACCATCTCATCCTCTGTCATCCCCTTCTCCTCCTAACCTCAATCTTTCCCAGCATCAGGGTCTTTTCCAGTGAGTCAGCTCTTCTCATCAGGTGGCCAAAGTATTGGAGTTTCAGCTTCAACATCAGTCCTTCCAGTGAACACCCAGGACTGATCTCCTTTAGGATGGACTGGTTGGCTCTCCTTGAAGTCCAAGGCACTCTCAAGAGTCTTCTCCAACACCATAGTTCAAAAGCATTGATTTTTCAGCGCTCAGCTTTCTTTATAGTCCAACTCTCACATCCATATATGACTACTAGAAAAACCATAGCCTTGACTAGACAGACCTTTGCTGGCAAAGTAATGTCTCTGCTTTTGAATATGCTATCTAGGTTGGTCTTAACTTTTCTTCCAAGGGGTAAGCGTCTTTTAATTTCATGGCTGCAGTTACCATCTGCAGTGATTTTGGAGCCCCCCAAAATAAAGTCAGCCTCTGTTTCCACTGTTTCCCCATCTAGTTCCCATGAGGTGATGGGACCAGATGCCATGATCTTCGTTTTCTGAATGTTGAGCTTTAAGCCAACTTTTTCACTCTCCTCTTTCACTTTCATCAAGAGGCTCTTTAGTTCTTCTTCACTTTCTGCCATAAGGGTGGCATACCTTGAAAGCATACCTTATGTAAAAATAAAAATATTTTTTTAAATTTGTCTCAGTGCCTACTACCTAAAATATTGTTGAGTTCCTGCTGAAGGTAGCATGGCCACCTCTGAACCAAACTACATCATTAGAAACTAGCCATCCTTTCAGTCCTGCACAGCTACCCTGCATAATAGCTGGTAAAGTAAAGGTTATTATTACTCTCTCAAATACCTGAAATGTGGATTGGAGACAATGAAATTACCAGGCTGTGGTTTAGCTTTGGTGTCATGTTTCAGAGGTGAAAATAAAACCAGGTGCACAGGATAACCTTTGAGAAATATTTTATACAGGGAAGTTGGTCTAGAAAGCATGCCCTAACTTTTTCAGTCCATTAGACACTTGAAAGGTTAGTGTTTTTGTTTTCAGTTGTACTTCCTATAAAAATCCATTGCCTTTTTCTTCTCCATTAAAGTCTATTTAAGCTTGGGAGCAATATGCTGGCAAAAAATATAACAAAAAATTACAATGAAATATATAAGTTGTATGACAGATATCATTTGAACCCTGAAAATTAGTGAATCTGTGGACCTTAAAAATCATTTCAACCATTCTTTCTCATTCTTGAATTCCCTGTAAGAAAAACCTAACTTGTTTAGCTGTCTTCTGTTGAAAATACCTTAACTAATAGAAACTGGTGACCTTTCATGAAGAATTGAACCCCTTAGGGGAATTTCATTTATTAAAATGTTTATTCATAAATAGAGTTGTTATCATTGAGTTTTAAAACAGCTCCCTGGAATGGTGCAGAGGAAATCTGAGCTTCCTTTCCTTTAAGAGTCCTCCGAATGTCTGAAGACAGCAGCTTTCCTGTCCCCAGCTTCACCCAAGTGGCTTGTTCACCACGGCTAAATGTGTCAGTGTTCTTTGGTTGCAATTAGCAAAAATAACAGCTAACTCAAGCAAGCAAGAATTTTTACTGGGAGGATATCAAGGACTTAGAAAATCCATGGAAGAAGAAGGTTTGAAACTAAGTTTGCCCACGTTGGCTGTCTGGGGTTCAGTTCAGTTCAGTCTCTCAGTCGTGTCCTACTCTTTGCAACCCCATGAATCGCAGCACGCCAGGCCTCCCTGTCCATCACCATCTCCTGGAGTTCACTCAGACTCACATCCATTGAGTTAGTGATGCCATCCAGCCATCTCATCCTCTGTCGTCCCCTTCTCCTCCTGCCCCCAATCCCTCCCAGCATCAGAGTCTTTTCCAATGAGTCAACTCTTCACATGAGATGGCCAAAGTACTGGAGTTTCAGCTTTAGCATCATTCCTTCCAAAGAAATCCCAGGGTTGACCTCCTTCAGAATGGACTGGTTGGATCTCCTTGCAGTCCAAGGGACTCTCAAGAGTATTCTCCAACATCACAGTTCAAAAGCGTCAATTCTTCGGCGCTCAGCCTTCTTCACAGTCCAACTCTCACATCCATACATGACCACTGGAAAAACCATAGCCTTAACTAGATGGACCTTAGTCGGCAAAGTAATGTCTCTGCTTTTGAATATGCTATCTAGGTTGGTCATAACTTTTCTTCCAAGGAGTAAGCATCTTTTAATTTCATGGATGCAGTCACCATCTTCACTGATTTTGGAGCCCCCCAAAATAAAGTCTGCCACTGTTTCCACTGTTTCCCCATCTATTTCCCATGAAGTGATGGGACCAGATGCCATGATCTTAGTTTTCTGAATGTTGAGTTTTAAGCCAACTTTTTCACTCTCCTCTTTCACTTTCATCAAGAGGCCTTTTAGTTCCTCTTCACTTTCTGCCATAAGGGTGGTGTCATCTGCATATCTAAGGTTATTGATATTTCTCCCGGCAATCTTGATTCCAGCTTGTGTTTCTTCCAGTCCAGTGTTTCTCGTGATGTACTCTGCATAGAAGTTACATAAGCAGAGTGACAATATACAGCCCTGACGTACTCCTTTTCCTACTTGGAACCAGTCTGTTGTTCCATGTCCAGTTCTAACTGTTGCTTCCTGACCTGCATACAGATTTCTCAAGAGGCAGGTCAGGTGGTCTGCTATTCCCATCTCTTTCAGAATTTTCCACAGTTTATTGTGATCCACACAGTCAAAGGCTTTGGCATAGTCAATAAAGCAGAAATAGATGTTTCTCTGGAACTCTCTTGCTTTTTCCATGATCCAGCAGATGTTGGCAATTTAATCTCTGGTTCCTCTGCCTTTTCTAAAACCAGCTTGAACATCAGGGAGTTCACAGTTCACGTATTGCTGAAGCCTGTCTGGGGTTAGGGAACCAGAAATGCAGAAGTTGTTTCTTTATGGGGGTCATTTGATCAGGTTGCCACTGCTGAGTTTAATAAACCCCCACCATCTTCAGGTTCTTTGCTCTGCTATTCTAGGGGAATGTATTGTGTGTGACCATTGTAGCATCCGTCCCAAACCACAGGGGATGAGAAAGTCCCTGACCAGAGCCCCACCAGGTCAAATCCAGTGGGAAAGTGTCTGTGTGCTCAGTCACGTATGACTCTTTGTGGCTCCACGGACTGGAGCTCGTTACGCTCCTCTGTCGATGGGAGTTTTCCGAGTAAGAATACTGAAATCGGTTGCCGTTTCCTCCTCCAGAGTATCTTCATGACCCAGGGATTGAACCTACATCTCTTGCATCTCCCTCACTGGCAGGTGGATTCTTTACCACTGTGCCTCTTCCTCAAAAGAAAATGGAGGTGATATTATAAGGCAAGACCAGATGTTAGGTGGTCAAGAAGTAACAAAGAAATGGTGAGCACCATTCTTTCATTTTCCTCTGAAGAGGTTTAGAGTCCCGTCTCTCTTCTCCCATCTGTCACTGAATGTCCTAAACACAGTTTCATTTTGTAAGGGCTGTTGAATGGTGGTACCTTAGCACCAACTGCAGTCTAATCAGAACAAAATAGAGTGGGTCCACCCACTTCCACATTCTGGGTGTTGTGTATCTATCCATGCAACCCAAAATTATGTTCACAGTTTTGGCAGCTTCATTATTCTGTTGTATCAGACTGAGTTTAGGTCACCCGAAATTTAGTAATTAATTTTCTCAGTTTCTCTAATCTATGCCATGATCATTTCTCTCCCCTCTAGGTAGAATACACTCTCCTGCTTTCTGTTTTTGCCTAACTGACTCTTGCTTCAGATCTCTGTGGCATCATAACTTGCTTAGACTCAATCCCTCTTCTCATTAACTCTTAAAAAACTATGTGCTTCTCAATTATAGCACCTGCTGCCACTGCTCCTGCTAAGTCGCATCAGTTGTGTCCAACTCTGTGCGACCCCATAGACAGAAGCCCACCAGGCTCCTCTGTCCCTGGGATTCTCCAGGCAAGAACACTGGAGTGGGTTGCCATTTCCTTCTCCTATTATGATATAATTTTTACATTTATGAATATGTTTTTTTACCTTCAAATTGGTTTAGAAATAAAATCTAAATTTCTTACTACATGGCCTGGCTCAAGCCTTAGCCACCAAACTCATGTCTTACCCCCTTCCTCCTTCCCACTAGTCTTTCTGTTCCTGGAGCACACAAGTCTATCAGATTAATGTCTGTATTTTATTCTTGGCACATATTACTCAATGAAATTATAGCATTCATATATCTGCTTTATTATTTCTTGTCTCCCTCCTTTCTCTAAAATATCAGCTCCTGGAGAGCAGTGACGTCATTTGTCTTACTTACTGCTGTATATTCAGTACCCAGAAAAGAACAGGGCTCACAGTGGATGCTCAAGCAGTGTTTGTTAAATTAGTAAAGGTAAGAATAGTTGTCCATAGGATAAATAGTCTTCTCCAAAAGAATTTAAGTTCCATGAGGGCAGAGACCTCATCAGCTTGGCTCACCATTGCTTTCCCAGTACATTGCATGACACACAGTGTGTTCTTTTTGCCTATATATTTAATGAGTCAAAGAGTATCATATTTTCATTTTTAATATTTTTGAACCTTCATAGTTCAGTTCAGTTCAGTGACTTAGTCATGTTTGACTCTTTGAGACCCCATGGACTGCAGCACACCAGTCTTCCCTGTCCATCACCAACTATAGAGCTTGCTCAAACTCATGTCCATTGGGTCAGTAATGCCATCCAACTCTCTCATCTTTGGTCCTCCCCTTCTCCTCCTGTGGTTGTGATCCATACAGTCAAAGGCTTTGGCGTAGTCAATAAAGCAGAAGTAGATGTTTTTCTGGAACTCATGCTTTTTTGATGATCCAACAGATGTTGAAATTTGATCTGTGGTCCTCTGCCTTTTCTAAATCCAGCTTCAACGTCTGGAAGTTCTCAGTTCACTATGAAATCTTCACAGAGACATTTATAATTGTCTCTATTAAATGCCATTTATTATTGTTTTCAGCCTAGCATTCCAGATGGTGGAGATCATTTAGGAGTTTAATTCTGCTATGCACAGTGTGGTTGCTGCCTTCTGATTGTACCTTGACTGATAAACAATATGGGAGCTCTCCTCCTTACCTTTGTGTCATCTGGAG
Source organism: Oryx dammah (assembly GCF_014754425.2). Lineage (NCBI taxonomy): Eukaryota > Metazoa > Chordata > Mammalia > Artiodactyla > Bovidae > Oryx > Oryx dammah. The sequence continues at coordinate 36,996,525 of NW_024070193.1, forward strand.
AAGCAGTTAGTACATCTCCCCTGTCTTCATCCAAGTAATTAACAATCTCACTGGAGAAGTTTGGCCAAGATGGCATCTACCTAAGAAAATTAGACTGTTGTCTACTGATTTTTCTAGGGCCTTCAATTATGACCATCCAATGTGAGTAAATCACACTTAAAATTAGATTCATTTTCCACCAAATTGGCTTAGCAAGTGTGTCAACTGTTCATTCACCGTCTTATAAGAGTCGGGAGACTTGAATTGAAATTGCCAAGTCTGCTAATAAGTAGTTCATTGTTTCTCTGACTTTAACAAGCATGCAAAATATCTAGGAGTCTTATTAAAATGAAGATTGTGACATAGAACATCTAGGCTGCGGACTTGGGATTCTGCATTACTTAGAAGCATTCAGATATAACAGTGTTGTTATGGTTGATCCACAACCAAACTTTGAATAAGGAGCTAGATAAGCCTGGATAATGATAATAAACAACAATCTTCTGCAAGTGAAGAACTTCATAGTTTGCAAAGCAATATTTTGTAAATTATTTTTTTAATACTTGCAGTGACCCAATGCTTCATTTATAGAAGAGGAAACCATGATTTAGAAAACTTATAATTTATCTAGGATTCAACATCTAATTTATAACAACAACTGGGAATTTAACCATGTTCCTCACTTCAGGAACTGTGATTATTCTACCTTTAGACACTACTTCATGTCATGTCTGGGCCTCCTTAATCCATCCATTCACAGTGACTTTATTTATGCTTCTCAACACATCAGGCAGGATAGGGACTGAGGAGATCACAGTGAATGAGACAGTGGTCTCCCTGTGTTTTCTGATCTATAAACTGAATGGTGCCTCCCAATTCCAATGTTCATTGATTCTGTTAAAGTACATCATGTTTATAAAATGTAATTGTAGAATTAAGGCATTATCTTAAGCATCATCTTTTACCTGCATGGTCATAATTAATAAGCCAAATGCAGCAGGTCATCAGTGCCATACTAAACGTCTTCCTGTATCCTTTGTCTCACCACAATCAATAGTGTCTGAATCTTTATCCACGCCCTTTCTCACATGTGTGTGCTCAGTTGCTCAGTTGTGTCCAACTCCTTTGTGACCACATGGACTCTAGCTCACCAGGTTCCTCTGTCTGTGGGATTTCCCAGGCAAGAATACTAGAATGGATAGCCATTTTCTCCTTCAGGAGATCTTCCCAGCCCTGGGATTGAACCCGCATCTCCCATGACTCCTGTGTTGGTAGGTGGATTCTTTACCATCTGGGAAGCCCTGCTTCACCTCATATTCACCTCAAATTATTCATTTAATTCTCCTAGGAAATATTCCCCCCCATGCTGTTTTTGGTCATCCTGGCCACAGCTGCCTAGTTTAAAGCCTCTTCATGTCTAGTTCAGACACTGCCCAATAGCATTTTCTGTAATGATGGAGTTTTTCTGTATCTGCACTATTCCAATATGTCAGCTACTTACCACATGTGTCTACTGACCACTCTCAAGGTGGGTAAGGCAAACGAGGAGCTGGAATTTAAATTTAATTAATTTAAATGTAAGTAACCATGTAGGCTTAGCGGCTGTCTCTAGGGCAGCATACACCTGGACTCTTGCAGGAGCTTTCGGCCTGGTTTCGCTGGCTTCCATCTTGTACTCAGTTTCATTCTCCTTACTCACTCACTCACATGATCTTTGAAAAATGCAGATATAATGGTATCCCTCTCATGCTTCAAGTCCTTTTCCCCAGGTTAAATTCTTTGTTGCAAGGCTACATACAGGCTTTGTGACCTGGTCCCTTGCTGAATCATCCAGCTCTCTTTATGCCTCAGAGTTAATGCCTGACTATGAGGTTCTGTTGTCACATCCATGCTTTGCATGTATGTATTTAATTTCTACAAGCCCTTTAAAAGTTTATTACCATGAAAGAACTTTCTCAATTAATTCCCTCTTAGGACTTCTGTCAAATGTTCTCAGTATAGCCTTCATATACGTATATCCCCTTCAAGAAAGAAACCACACTGTCTAATCCATTATTTATGGATGGTGATGGTGATGAGATTTTTATTTTTCACCAGCCTGTGAGTTTCTTGAAGGCAGGGACTATTTCCTATTCACATTTATTGCCCAAGAACCTATTAGGATTAGTAATCACACATAGACAATGAATGAATGTTAAGATAGAAAAGAGAGAGGAAAAAAGGAAAGAAGGAGTAACCCAGATAATATAAACATTTTTTTTAATTGGCTCTTCATTATTTGGAAAGTGCAATTTTCCAGTTAACTTTATTTTCTTATCATTAACAGCTGGTGTAAATCCAAGTTGGACATGGTGTTTGGAAGGCTTTCCTGTAAACAAGTTATGTTTTGAATTTAGTTTAAACTGTGCAAAATAAAAGATTTTATGTCCTCTGCATAGGCAGATTGTTTCAGTGAGGCAAATCTCTTTTCACTGAAGTGTCTGAATCTTCTACAGTATTGACTGGTGACACAATTATGAACTTTTCAAGCCAGGAAACACTAAATCCAACCCCAATGTTTTTCAGAAAAGGAAACTGTACAAATCAAATGCCCATGATTAGGCAATAAGTGAGTGGTGACTTCAGTCAAACTTTGTATGTATGTCATTGTTGTTATTCAGTCACTAAGTTGTGTCTAAATCTGACTCATGGACTGTAGCATGCCAGGATTTCCTGTCTTTCACCATCTCTTGGAATTTGCTCAAATGCATGTCCATTGAGTCAGTGATGCTATCCAACTATCTCATCCTCTGGCACCCTCTCCTCCTCTTGCCTTCAGTCTTTCCCAGCATCAGGGTCTTTTCCAGTGAGTTGGCTCTTCCCATCAGGTGGCCAAATTATTGGAGTTTCAGCTTCAACATCAGTCTTTCCAATTAATATTCAGGGTTGATTTCCTTTAGAATTGACTGGTTTGATCTCCTTGCAGTCCAAGGGACTCTCTAGAGCCTTCTCCAGCACCACAATTCAAGAGCATCAGTTCTTCGGCACTCAGCCTTCTCTATGTATGTACATGGACACATTATAAAAGTCTTAATTCTGAAAGGAAAGGCATTTTGTTTCTACTTACCTACTGCAGAGGAGTTTATGAAAAACCATGACAACAATTTTGATGAGATTTAACTTCAAATAAAAGTTGCAGAGTTGTGCCCCTTTTAAGAGTGGGGTGGATCTTATGTCTTTAAACCATGCCCATTTTCAGTTGGGGAAGTCTGCCTTATCTCAAAAGCCCATGCCTCTGGGCTTCTGCTCAGATAGTATCAGCTGGAACAAATAAGTTGAGATCGCATTTGCTGTTTTTCTGCACAGATCTCAAGAACAGTTCCAAAAATGGTTTGTCAGCAGCTGAACTGAGTACAGAATCTGTGGGCATGTACATATTTTTTTCTCACAAGAAAATCACTTTTTAAGCTTCTTGGAAGTTGGTTACAATATGTTTTCTTTCTCATGCTTCCTCAAAAGTAAGATAAATATCTGAATCTATCATTTGATACTTTGGAATGTATTCCTAAACAGCTAAAGAACTGCTGAGAAAAATTGTGGAAGGGTCAACCTAAATGTATTGGGTATATAATCTCTCCAAAGAACCCTGTCCCCAGGAAGACAACATAAGGTGAAAATTCTAACACGTATTCAGGGAATTTGTCCAATTGGGAGGATGATCTTGACAGGGCCACACTTCTTTGTCTCAAATAATTTTTATCTGAATTTTCTAGAAAACAAACATAGCACTAACTACAAACTTTGATTTTTAAATAATTTTATTGTTTTTAATTTTGGCTGTGCTGGGTCTTCATTGCTATGCAGATTTTTCTCTAGTTGTGGAGAGTGCGGGCTACTGTCTGGTTGCAGTGTGCAGGCTTCTCATTGCGGTAGCTCCTCTTGTTACATATAGCCCCCAGACTCTAGGGCACAGACTAGTAGCTGTGGCACACAGGCTTAGTTGCCTCATGACATGTGGGATTTTTCTCGGACCAGAGACTGAACATGAATCTCTGGCATTGGCAGGCAGATTCTTTACCTCTGAGCCATGAGAGAAGCCCTGATTTTGTTTTAAGTCAGAAAAACATTTGATCACATACTAAAAGGTCCAAACACTTCCTCTTATGTCTCATACAGTCAAGTTCATTTTGAATTCATAGTCTTTCCACAAGCAACTTCTCACAAGAAGAGCTCCCCAACAGCTCCACCACCACCACCACCACAGAACAAACATGCTTATATCATCTCTGAGTCATCCCTGCTCTAGGTTTTGAACACAAAGAGAAAAAGGACTCTATTTCATGAGCGTAGAGTCTGGTGAAGAGGTCGATAAGGAAGTGGACAGTTATAATCAGCATAAGCATCCATACTGACCCCTTCTGGTGTTTCTCCATTTGATGCATCATCTCTCACCCTACACATACTATTTCTTCTCTGTCCATCCTCTTGCCAGTAAGACTGTATCTGTCATGACTCGTGGGATTGCAGATAACAGAAACCCAACTCAACCTGGCATATAGTGGATTTTTAAGCAATTTTATGGAGGTATACTTAACAAAGCATAAAATTCATCCATCTTAAGTGTCAAATTCAGTGAGTTTTAATAAATATAGTAAGTTTCACAACTATCACCATAGTCCTGCCTTAGAAAATTTTCACCACCCTTCAAAGGGAATTTACTGGTTCATGTATCTGAAAATTCCAGAGTTTGGTCTGTGTGCTAGTGAAATATCATCAAGACGTGATTTCTCTCAGCTTTTTTCTCAGGCAAGCTATTCCCTGATAGGAATAACACGTGACCCTTGCCAGATCATCTTCCATTTTATAACTCCAGTAGAAAATGCTTACCTCTTTTCCAGTTGTTTTAGTAAGTATCTTAGAATGACGCTTATTTACCCTGATTGGCCTAGAGTAGGTCACATGCCAACCCCTAAGCCAATGACCTTAACCAAGAGCATAGGATACTCTCATTGGCCATGCCTGAGTCACACAAACAACCTGGTGGTCAGCAGTTGGTATTATAACCACCAAACTCTGTGCTCTGAGAATAAGGAGACATGGCTTCCCAAAGGAAAACAGGGATTATTATTAATACTAGGCAAACAGGAGTGGATTCTAGGCAAGCAGGTGGGTGTCTGCTCCACAGGAGAGTTTGATCATCACAGCAATGCTGCTTCTTTTCTTCCGAATAACCTATAGTGGTTATCACAGTGCCTTTTAACGTAGCAGTTGCTCAGGAAGTGTCTGTGGCCTGATTATATGTAGACTAAAACATAGAGCAGACCAAGAATGAAGGACTATGTGTTTCTTTATTTTATTGTTCAGTTCAGTTCAGTTCGGGCTTCCCTGGTGGCTCAGAGGTTAAAGCATCTGCCTGGAATGCGGGAGACCTGGGTTCAGTTCAGTTCAGTCTCTCAGTCGCGTCTGACTCTTTGTGACTCCATGAACTGCGGTGTGCCAGGCCTCCCTGTCCATCACCAACTCCCGGAGTTCACTCAAACTCATGTCCATCGAGTCGGTGATGCCATTCAGTCGTCTCATCCTCTGTCGTCCCCTTCTCCTCCTGCCCTCAATCCCTCCCAGCATCAGAGTCTTTTCCAGTGAGTCAACTCTTCGCATGAGGTGGCCAAAGTATTGGAGATTCAGCTTCAGCATCAGTCCTTCCAATGAACACCCAGGACTCCTTTAGGATGGACTGGTTGGATCTCCTTGCAGTCCAAGGGACTCTCAAGAGTCTTCTCTAACACCACAGTTCAAAAGCATCAATTCTTTGGTGCTCAGCTTTCTTCACAGTCCAACTCTCACATCCATACATGACCACTGGAAAAACCATAGCCTTGACTAGACGGACCTTTTTTGGCAAAGTAATGTCTCTGCTTTTGAATATGCTATCTAGGTTGGTCATAACTTTCCTTCCAAGGAGTAAGCGTCTTTTAATTTCATGGATGCAGTCACCATCTGCAGTGATTTTGGAGCCCCCAGAAATAAAGTCTGCCACTGTTTCCACTGTTTCCCCATCTATTTCCCATGAAGTGATGGGACCAGATGCCATGATCTTAGTTTTCTGAATGTTGAGCTTTAAGCCAACTTTTTCACCCTCCTCTTTCACTTTCATCAAGAGGCTTTTTAGTTCCTCTTCACTTTCTGCCATAAGGGTGGTGTCATCTGCATATCTGAGGTTATTGATATTTCTCCTGGCAATTTTGATTCCAGCTTGTGCTTCTTCCAGCCCAGCGTTTCTCATGATGTACTCTGCATATAAGTTACATAAGCAGGGTGACAGTATACAGCCTTGACATACTCCTTTTCCTATTTGGAACCAGTCTGTTGTTCCATGTCCAGTTCTAACTATTGCTTCCTGACCTGCACGTAGATTTCTCAAGAGGCAGGTCAGGTGGTCAGGCTACAAAAATTAGGAAGATGACTAAAATACTTAAAAGCTGATCATTTGGGATTTATTCTGAGAGGCTACATGGGCAAATGACAGAATAGCTGGGTGCATATAGGAACCCAAAAGCAGGTTATCGGAGAAGGCAATGGCACCCCACTCCAGTACTTTTGCTTGGAAGATCCCATAGACACAGGAGCCTGGTAGGCTGCAGTCCATGGGGTAGCTAAGAGTTGGACACGACTGAGCAGTCACTTTCACTTTTCACTTTCATGCATTGGAGAAGGAAATGGCAACCCACTCCAGTGTTCTTTCTGGAGAATCCCAGGGACAGGGGAGCCTGGTGGGCTGCTGTCTATGGGGTCACAAAGAGTTGGACACGACTGAAGTGACTTAGCAGCAGCAGCACCAGCATACATATATGTATATACACACACAGTTGACCTTTCTTAAAATGCCTTTTTTCTCAGAAAAATGACCCTAGTGAATGACCTAGAATCATTTCAGTGGTGTAACATAACATATTCACTGAAGATGGTGACTGCAGCCATGAAATTAAAGGATGCTTGCTCCTTGAGAGAAAAGCTATGTCCTAGACAGCATATTAAAAAACAGAGACATTACGTTGCCAACAAAGGTCTGTCTAGTCAAAGTTATGGTTTTTCCAGTAGTCATGTATGGATGTGAGAGTTGGACTGTGAAGAAGGCTGAGCACCGAAGAATTGATGCTTTTGAAGAATTGATGCTTTTGGTGTTGGGGAAGACCCTTGAGAGTCCCTTAGATTGCAAGGAGATCAAACCAGTCCATTCTAAAGGAAATCAGTCCTGAATATTCATTGGAAGGACTGATGCTGAAGCTGAAAATCCAATACTTTGGCTGCCTGATGCAAAGAACTGACTCCTTAGAAAAGACTCTGAAGCTGGGAGGGATTGAGGGCAGGAGGAGAAGGGGATGGCAGAGGATGAGATGGTTGATGGCATCAGCTACTTGATGGACATGAGTTTGAGCAAGCTTCGGGAGTTGGTGATAGACAGGGAAGACTGGCGTGCTGCAGTCCATGGGGTCACAAAGAGTTAGACACGACCAAGCGACTGAACTGAACATAACATAAGCTGGCAAGGAATCCAGCACATTGTAATTTGTATTCAGCAAACATTTTTCTTCCAAGCTATACAAATCTTTACCTGTAACATAAAAACAATGCAAAATCCCAGAATGTTTGGAATAAATAATTTAGCACAATGAATACCTTGGAATATATCATCTGTAGAAAGAAATGAAGTTGAGAATTGCAAAGACCCAACTTATACTTTGAAAGTAAAATTTATACTTAATTTATAAAAGGAAAATGCTTCCTAACTAATTTTAGCATCCATAGAAACTTTATTTTCCAGCGACTTTTAAAGTTTTATTTCTTGACAGGATCTTCAAAAATGGCAATCTTATTTCTTTCTTAACTGCAGTATGACTATTAAGATGCTGTAAAAACTTGCAAATTAGGTTGTAAACAGCAGCAATGGAAGCATTAACTCTTTTAACCAAATTTCCTAAAGTGCACTTTACATTATGCTAGAGATAGATTTTAAACATTAAGCCTGAGTGCTTATATAAGAAGTCCGGTTTTCTATTTCCCAAGCACAGTGGTATAATTGTAGCTCTAATTTATGGCATACTTTGTAGGATCACTGATTAATTATACAGACCTCCTGATGTTTTATACTCTTTTCAACTTTGTTTCCCTCTGCTATTTGACCACTACAAAGCGAACATCCCTAAATCACTTATTATTCAGATTAACTCATTTTAAAAAATGAATTTACTATTCATATCCATTTTTTCATCTATCATTCTAACTCATAAATGTTATTAATAATTCTTCTCCTTATTCTTGGACTGAGCTCATACATGTACACGTACACACAAACACATGCTGACTTATTCGCTCCCAGGCACACAATCAAGAAAAAGCTTCTAGTAAATTCTTTATGTGATTTTTACCATCTCCCCAAGGCAAACATGTCTGACAATTCTGCCTGAGATCTTGGACACACAGATAACACAAAAAAGCATTCTTTGTTGGGGTTAGCATTAGCCAGTCTAATTTTTTTCAATGATTAGAGATATCAATTTGAATAATTTGCTACTGTGAGTGCTTTGAAAATAATTATAATACCTTTGGCTTGTTGCTTGAGATTATCAGTATTTTCAAGACTTCTAAATTCCTTTCATCATTAAAGTTTAACATTTATGCAAAAGCGTCCTTTACCAAATTTTCCAAGAATTATTGTGTGCTTATCATTAGAGGAAGATTTGTCAGAAAACTCTTTTGTACATATTCAGTTCAAGTATGTTCAAGTATTATCCTGTCCTTCACTTTAAGTAGGTCAGATTCACAATGATCTCTTCTCCTCAGAACCCACCCCTGCAATATCCTTATCAAACTCCCCTTAACACTGGCATATCTAAATTATATCTTCTGTCAGTCCCCAAGACACCTTTAATTGTAGGGGCTTCCTGCTCCTTTCTTAAGCTCTTCACTTTTTCTGTCATCAGCTTCCCCTTGGAATCAGGAAAAGGTCCTTGCAGATTTGGGCTATTAAGTAGAAGCAGACCCATATATCAATTCCTTAAATGTTCTGTCATCATGAGAATTATTTATTGGAACCCATTACCTGTGTGACTTTTCAGTTCTTTTTAGGTGGTTTGTCTGAAAAGAATAAAGACTCTTCCTTGAAAAGAAATAGCTTTCTTGTCCAGCCAGGGAGGAAAAAAATAGTACAACCTACCAGGTTCCTGTGTATATTTTTCACATGGCACTTGGTTGAGTATTTGTTGAGAGAAAAGAAGGTTTAGGCAAAGACTCAGGTTGCTCATGGAAGTTTCTCCATTCTAGACCTGAAAGTGCAGAGCACATACAAATAATTCCCTTGGAAAAGAGGATACCAAAATATTAACTTTAGCACATTGAGTCCTTTTATGGGGCTTTATAGAAAATGGTAACATAGCTCACATACTTTGATGACTAAAACTTTCATGGCATCTCTTTTTACTCCAGGACACTGATATCTCTAGTTTCATCACATGGAGGCCTGTGAACTTTTAAAAAATAAATGTATATACTTGTGTTTGTGGGGGAGAGGGGGATGGGGAGAGAATGTTATATTTTGTTTCCAGTTCTCAAAGAGACTTCTACCCACCAGAAAAAGGTTAGAAATCAAGGTTTTAATCCAAGAGATCGTCCCTAGTGTCTAAAATTCTCAAGACTAAATGAATTTTAATCCAATTATCATACGTTCTGTGTATTTCTTTGCACATTAAACAGTGCATGAAATAATAAGCAGACAGAAAAAAGTGTAAGACTTTGGGCCCTGCTTTCTAGAAATTCTTTGGCTAGATGGTGTGATGGGTTATTGAGGCAGTACATGACAAATGCCACATTTGTATCAAAAAGTCATGAATATGCAGTCTGGGACCTTCCCCATACAGGTTGATGGCCTACTTGGTCAAATATTGTAAAAGGAACTTGATCCTGGGAACCTGGTTGAAGTAGATGTATGTTTCACCAAGTGTAAGACTCACCCCTCTCCAAGGACTCTGCCTTAGCTGTTACACAGTATGTGGACACTGAATGCCAGTGAATCATATGCTTCTCTTTCACTCCTGAGTCCGTCAAGGAGAAAGTCAGTCTGGTCCTACTGTGTCTGAACACTTGAAATCCTGGTTAATACCTCTTTTCCCAAAGAAGAAGCAGGCCATCAGCTCAGTATCCTGGCAGATAAGCAAACCCAGCTGGAACGTGATAACTTAGGTATGTTTTTATCACGTTTATTTTTATGGTTAACATCTATTGATGACAGTGATAATGGCTTCTATTTATAGTAGTGATATAAAGTTTGCCTTATTTAATTACTTTCATTTTAAACTTTGAGCCATTTAAAGAAAATATTGTGACTATTAATTATAATAATGATACAGAAAATAATAATAGTAAAAGTGATCATTGCAGCTAACACTTATTAGGTGTTTACAATGCAATACCACAGTTATAAATGTTCCATGGTTATTTTTACATTTAGCCTTCTCACAAATCATATAAAATGGAGATACAGTAATTGTTTTATTTTAATTTTTATTTATAATTTATTTGGCTATTCCCCCACATGGGAATCTTTACTTGCAACTTGCACACTCTTACTTGCAGCATGTGGAATCTAGTTCCCTGACCAGGGATCAAACCCGGGCCCCTGCATTGGGAGCATGGAATCTTAGCCACTGGACCACCAGGAAAGTCCATGTTTATTATTGTTTTAGAGATGGCAGACTGGAGCCCAGAGAAGCTTAGAGACTGTCCCAAGTCACGTGTCTGATATATATTGGGGCAAGGATTCAGGCCATCTGCTGATACATATGAAACTGGGAGCATGCCAGGGAGTTTGGGAAAGTGTGGATTATATGATCATGATGGTGATCCAGTTAGGAGCTGATGTCCTTCTGTAGGAGGCGGAAATAGATGCTGCTGGTGTACAGGGCAGGTGGTGGTGTGGGAATTTTGGCTGGGCCCTGACAGTGGTGTTTTATTGTGATTTTTGCAGGAACTAGGAAACTCCACTTTGATTTCTTCTCTTAGCAATATTACAGGGACCTGGGGTGGGGGTTTGAAACACATAAACCATGATCCTGCAATTCTCAAAGGGTTGAAAATTGGGTACATATCAAATTAAAACACTTTTTTCCAGCATAGCCAATATAGCTCTTTGTGTTGTAAAAGCCTCCCCTCCTTACCAAATTTCGTAATCTATACAGTGAGCCTCCCTTTCTAATTAATAATTAACATTGTCTTCCAGGCATTTTAGTCACTTCAAGGTAAAGGAATCTTCTGTGATTACAATTTCATTATGTTTGTAAGTTTTCTTCTCTTTTGTTTCTGCTTTAAGAGAATAATGTGAACACAAATTTCTCAATATTAGAAAAAGGAATTTCAGCAAGTAAAATCCAAAAAAAAAGTATTTAACTATAATCAAAGATCTAATGGCAAGTTTAAGGAAAACCCCTCACGTGGGGTAATTATGTTTTTTGTTTCTTATTTTGTTTCTTTCCTGAGCTCTCCAGCACCACAGAATGGCTTGGTAGAGAGTGCAGACTTTTAATGAGATCTGAGATGGAAAACGCACTCCTTCCTTTACTAATTACATTAACCTTGGACATTTAATTTACTTTTCTGGATTTCGTTTTTTCTCAACTGAAAAATTGGAATAATAACGCTTCTCGGGATTGTCATGCAGATTAAATGTGATGTATTAATACAAGCATCCAGCAGCACCCAATAGTATGTTGTAGGTGCTTTCTCCTCCTTGTCCTGCTCAACACTCAACTGAGTATGTATTTAAAGACATTCCTCTGGGTCTTTTGATCTGTTTCTATACATATCTTCTCTTTTATTTCCAATTATTTCTAAAGACAGCTAGTAGTCACTTAGTTCAGTTCAGTCACTCAGTCGTGTCTGACTCTTTGCAACCCCATGAACTGCAGCACACCAGGCCTCCCTGTCCGTCACCATCTCCTGGAGTTCACTCAAACTCACATCCATTGAGTCGGTAATGCCATCTAGACATCTCACTCTCTGTTGTCCCCTTCTCCTCCTGCCCCCAATCCCTCCCAGCATCAGAGTCTTTTCCAATGAGTCAGTTCTTCGCATGAGATGACCAAAGTATTGGAGTTTCAGCTTTAGCATCATTCCTTCCAATGAACACCCAGGGCTGATCTTTAGAATGGACTGGTTGGATCTCCTTGCAGTCCAAGGGACTCTCAAGAGTCTTCTCCAACACCACAGTTCAAAAGCATCAATTCTTCAGTGCTCAGCCTTCTTCACAGTCCAACTCTCACATCCATACATGACCACTGGAAAAACCATAGCCTTGACTAGACGGACCTTTGTTGGCAAAGTAATGTCTCTGCTTTTGAATATGCTATCTAGGTTGGTCATAACTTTCCTTCCAAGGAGTAAGCGTCTTTTAATTTCATGGATGCAGTCACCATCTGCAGTGATTTTGGAGCCCCCAGAAATAAAGTCTGCCACTGTTTCCACTGTTTCCCCATCTATTTCCCATGAAGTGATGGGACCAGATGCCATGATCTTAGTTTTCTGAATGTTGAGCTTAAAACTTGGTTATTAAACTACTCTAATGTCCTAAGAGTTTGTTATATAAAACTTCCTGAGTGCCTTGTAGTTTAATAATACATTTTTCTCATTATAAAATTAACATTACTTATTATGATGCTTTGATTAAAATATATAGAAGTATAGAAAATAAAATATTATATTACCTTCCTGTCCCCACCTCATTTATCTTCCTAGTGCCTAATAGGTTTATTTGAAAGTATCTCAGGTCATAGGAAAGTGGAAGAAAGGAATTCTAAGTATTATATTAATAGAGACACAGAGAAGTCCTGCCTCAAGGAAAGATAGCAATTTAAGAAACAAATTTTCAATAAAACATGTCCTTTAATTTATTTCTTTCTTTGCAAGACATGGTATTTTTAGTGTTATTTGTAATGTATAAAATTGCAAAGTTTTACCTGCTCAAGAAATATATTTCCCACGTTCATTCAAGCACCATGTCACAAAGAATAATCAAAATGAACTTTAAGGTATTAAATACTCATCTTGCCCTGGGCAGTACTTCCTTCCAGGTTATTTTATGAAGCTTTGAAAACTGTTGTTCAGAGAAAGTTAGATCCAGATCAAACCAGGTTAAACAAACATGATTTTATTTTCTCTTCCAAGTGCTGCTGCAGGCAAGGGCAACAGGCTCTGAACTGCTGGTTGTTCTGCAGGCGGAAATACACAGGTTGTTCAGGGGTTTATTAAACTCAAATCTGATGACAGAAAGCAAATTATCTCTAAGGGAACTTTATCACCAGGGTGTCTGTGCAATACCACAATACCAGTGCTGCCTTGGACACTACACGGAAAGACCAGTGACAGGTTGGCCTGAAATCACCCTTGGACTAAGTCTCTTCGCACTGACCTTCACTTAAATTTGTCATCCAAAACATACTTCTTTCTTAAGATGGGAAGCAAAGCCATCTTCTACAGCTATCCACTGACTCTTTATAAGCTGTACATTACTACGAAACAGTATTTATATAAATCAGGAGAATTCACTCTTCCCCAGTCAGGCTGAGAATTTCTATGTATTTCTTGAAATTTATAATATCAAGCAAACTCAGTTAAAGTTGTATTAGAGTTCTCCAGAAAAGCAGAACTGAGAAGGTATATAATAGAAAATTTATTATAGGAATTGGCTCACATGTTTATGGAGGCAGGAGAGCCCATGATCTGCTATTTGCAAGCTGGAGAACCAGGAGAGCTAGTGGTGATGTGCAGAGTGAGTTCCAAGGCCTGGAGATGAGGGGAGTCAATGGTATAAATCACAGTCTGAGTCTTAAAGTCCAAAAAGCAGGAGCACTAATGTCTAAGGTCAGGAGAACAGGGTTGTCCCACTTCACATAAAGAATCAATTCTGCCTTCCTCTGCCTTTTTGTTTCCTCAGCCCTCAGGGGATTGGATGATGGTCATCCATATGGGTGAAGGCAACCTTCATTCTGTCTGCTGACTCAGATTCTAATGTTTCCCAGAAACACCCTTCCAGACACACTCAGAAATAATGTTTTACCAGCCGTCTTAATATCCCTTAGCCCAGTCAAACTGACACATAAAATTAACCATCACAAAAGTTAAAATATCTTTTGACTTTTATTAGATAGCCAGGTTCAAACTCACCAAGTCCTAATTTTTTTTTTCCCTTCAAAACAAAGTTTTGGTGTTTTTAGCTGATGTCTGCGGCACACCGATGCCAGTTAACCTGCCAGGCTTTTCCTGTTTCTAAGCTGGCACAAATTCAGGGACAGCTCTGAGCCCATATGTCTTCAGCTCTGTTGGTCACAGGCTAATTCTGCTGTTGATAGGTTGAATATACAAATCTTTGTCTCTGCCTGGCCACCTCTCCACTCCCTCAAAGTTTTAACTACTTTATGGGTGTTGTATTTTAAAACTCTTTTGTATTGCTATTGCCTCAAAGGCAAGTAAAAATAAGGCCTTTCTACAGAAATTCCAGTTCTATGCAGAACTACTTGGAAAGCCCCAGGGCGCCATTTTGGTAGAGATCCCCTCTACCTAATTTTGACCATAATTTTAATATCAAAATTAATATTAATTAATTAATTGTCTAGACAACAAAGAAAGGATAGACTAGAAGAGCTTCTTGATTCCAACAAATAAACCTGGTTAACTAAAGAAGAAATTGAAATCGCTGTTCAGTCTTAATTTTTGTTTTCCTGTTGGACTTTTACATATTATTCATTACCACATCAAACTGTCCTTCAGACTTCACTTTTGATTATTAGTTTACTACCTTTGTTGTTGTGTTCATTCGCTAAGTAGTATCCAACTCTTTTCGACCCCAAGGAGTTTACCTTGTGGGTATTTAGGGAAGAGAGCTACAGATAGAGTCAGCAATCCATGCAAGAGTTTAATATATGACATGCTGAGTATTTCTAGAAACAGGAAAGTTAGCGTGGTTGGATACGGAAGAGTTATGAGAGAGTACTAGGTGAGAGCCAAGAAGTAATGTGGAGATGGACGTAGCAGAAAATGAAGGCCTTGTGTATTGCTGAAAATATTTACTTCTCTTGCTTTGAATGCCCTCAGGGGAGCCATGGTATGGTTTGATCAGAAAAGTGACGTAATTTGCCTTTTTTTTTAAGGAGCTGGCTGGATGTTGTGGATTGATTGTAAAGGTGCAGGTGAGCAGAGGCCCCAGTAAGACGTTAATGCCCTAATCAAGGAAGGGATGTCATTGGCTGACTCCAGGGTGGTAGCAGAGGTTGTTGATGTTCAGTTGCTAAATCGTGCCTGACTCTTTGTGACCCCATGGACTGCAGCATGAGAGGCTTCCCTGTTCTTCACTGTCTCCCAGAGTTTGCTCAAACTCATGTCCATTGAGTCAGTGATGCCATCCAATCATCAAATAAAGAGCAATAATGTCAAGTCTCTGTAATTACTATTGGGAAGAAGGGCCAGGCCATGGAGAAGGGAAGTGGATACACTGGGGACTACGTGTGATGGTTCTGTGCCCAAAGGAACAAGTCCACTCCCCCACATCACCCCTTCTTCCCATCCTCTGATGGCTACAGAGTAGGCCCTGAAGCCGCTTGCCCTACCCAGACCAACAACTCTGGTGGGTTTCCGCTCTTGACACTGTCGGTTGAAGGATATCCCTTAAATTCATGTCTACCTGAAGTTAAAATGAAGTCATACAGGTTTAGGATGGACCCTAATCCACTGACTCATGTCCTTGTAAGAAGAAGGAAATTTGGGTACGGACACATGTGCAGAGAAAAGATGATGTGAGGAGACACACAGGAAGAACCAGCCGTGACAGTGTAGTCAGAGATTTAGAGTGATGCATCTGTAAGCCGAGGAGCACGAGGGACTACTGACTGTCACCAGAAATAAGAGAGGCAAGAAGGAGTCTCCTTCAAAGCCTCCAAAAACAACCAGCTCTCCCAGTGCCTTGATTTCAGACCTCTGCTCTCAGAACCGTGGAACAGTCAATCCTTCTGGTTTTAAGTCACCTGATTCTTGATACTTTGCTATGGCAGTTCTAGAAAATGAACATAAAGCCCAATTTCTCCTCATCCTCCCATTGTTCTGTGTGGGATGTCTGGGGTGGGGGAAGTCCAAGAGGTAGAGAAGTGTGATCTTAAGCCTAAAGGCCAACCCAAGCCCTGTCTCATTGGCTCAGAACAGGGACACAGTTTAAAATATTCTGCAAAGGCCGCAGGAGTGAGGAAGTGGCATGAATTAACTGTTCAAGCCAGGTATGGCAAGAGCAAGAAAGCCCACCAACTACTTAAATAGTTTCTTCTCCTTCCCAGTGGCCCATTGGTGCCCTGAGATGTGTTGCAGGACTCCCCCCATCTTCCCATTTGCCATAATGAGCCAGGAATGGGGTTTTGTATGAAATCACCCAATTATTTGGTTTAAAAGAAAATTCTGTAAGTCTTATTTGTTTTTCTGCCTCAGGGACTGTCCTACAGAATGAAGTAAGTCAGAAAGAAAAAAGCAAATATCATATATTAATGCATATATGTGAAATCTAGAAAATGGTACAGATGGGCATATTTGCAAAGCAGAAATAGAGACACAGATCCAGAGAATAAACGTGTGGACACCGGGGGGAGGAAGGGAGGGTAGGGTGAATTGGAAAATTGGGATTGACATATACACGCTGCAATATATAAAATGGATAACCGATGAGAGCCTACTATATAGAACTGGGAACTGTACTTAATGCTATGTACGGACCTAAATGGGAAGGGGATTCAAAACAGAGGGGGTGCAGGTATACGTGTAGCTCATTGAGTTTGCTGTCCAGTAGAAACTAACACAACACTGCAAAACAATAGTGCTCCAATAAAAACTAAAAAAAAAAGAAAGAGAAAATTATCTGCTGACTGAAGCAAACAGGCTTGGGGCTAGGCAGTTCTTTCTCATTCTAGGGCATCACTTGTGGTTCCTGGGATCAGGGGTCCTGTGATAGCTCCACCATCCTGTCAGTTTGCTTGAGCTAAGATGTACAATACTTCTGTTAAAGTTTTATAATATATTTCAGCCCCCCAGGAGTGTTCACTGCCCTTGTAATGTGTAAGCCTATTCTTTTGTGCTCGGGCTTTCACCTTCCAAACATGTTTTCTGGAACTCCTCACGTATAAAAGAAAGAAGCCTCCTATGAGTCTCTGAAATTTTTTTTTAACTATGTGTGATTTTTAAGTGAGCTATATTATCTCTGGTCTAACAATATGAAAGATAATATTTAGTCTAACTGAACAGTTTGATACTTCCTTTGTTGAAAGGAAGTTATTAATTCATAATCCCTCCCTTTGCAGAAGGGGAGAATTTGTACTTTCGTGAGATTGACTTTTAAGGGAAGTGTTTTCTTACGACTCAGGGGCAGGTGAGGACATGCTGCCTGTGTCCCCAGCAGTCGGGCTTCCGTGGAGAACAACCCAGAAAATCATAGGTGGCCATTTTGGAATAACCCTCCTCTGTAGGGTGATAGAATATTGTGGAGTTGGCAGCTTTTGTCATCTGTTACCAGAGCCCCAAAAGAGAAAAGATCAGCATTTTTAAAGGTCCAGTGTCCCCAGACTGGTTTTGATTTATAGGACTGACAAGGTCAGCTCTTCAGTGGCTGTAACCCAGAGCCCCATATTGAGAAAGAGAGATTCAATTTGTCTCATAATTCCAGATAGGCTCCCATACCCTATGGATCTGCAGTCTCCAAATGACACTGGGGGAACAACTGCTTCTCTATGCAATAGGTAATTTACTGTGTTGTGAATTAGATGACCTCGTCTCATATAGAGAAAATTAAGTCCTGTGTCATACCTTTATTTTTTACTACTTGCTGCTTTATCATCTTCGACTTTTCTCTGATACTATCAATGTTTTATAAAGAGCCTACAGGTCGGTCAAGGCTAAACCTTCTGTTCTAAGCCAGAAGCAGATTTACATTTTCAATTTTTTTTTTAATCTAACTCCATCACTATGCATGAGTATTAGGAGGAGCTCAAAGTTCAATCTCAAGCTAATAGCTCCAGGTCAGTCAGTAGTCTGAAATGGGGGAATTAAAATGAAGTGGAAACTTTGAAACCTGTTTGAGAAACAAATGTGGAAACAAAACTATTTTTAGACTAGAATGAGGCACTTTATTAATGGAACAAACATGAATGTAGAAATATTCCCTGAAAAACAGGTTGGTATAGGATCCACGGAAGGGAAGCAAGTATCTAAATATTAGTTGTCCATTTTGCTAAGTTGTGTCTGATTCTTTGTGACCCCATGGACTGTAGCACACCAGGCTTCCTTGTCCTTCACTATCTCCCAGAGTTTGCTCAAACTCATGTCGATTGAGTCAGTGACATCATCGAGCCATCTCATCCTCTGCTGCCCCCTTCTCCTCCTGCCCTCAATCTTTGCCAGCATCAGGGTCTTTTCCAGTGAGTCAGCTCTTTGCATCAGGTGGCCACAGTATTGGAGCTTCATCTTTAACATCAGTCCTTCCAATGAATAGTCAGGCTTGATTTCCTTTAGGATTGACTTGTTTGATGTCCTTGCAGTCCAGGGAGATCAAAGCAGTCAATTTCTAGCTGCTGCTGCTAAGTCGCTTCAGTCGTGTCCGACTCTTGGCCACCCTATGGACTACAGCCTACCAGGCTCCTCCATCTATGGGATTTTCCAGGCAAGAGAACTGGAGTGGGGTGCCATTGCCTTCTCCCAATTTCTAGCTATGTAATCATTATTTCTAGCTATATAGTCATCTAAAGTCCTCCTGATTGCACTTCCCTGGTGGTCCAGTGGTTAAGACTCTGTACTTCCAATATAGGGGACACAGATTCGATCCCTGCTCGGGGGACTGAGATCCCGCGTGACACATGGTGTGGGATGTGAGGACTTTAAATACAAAGCCCTCCTGATCTGTAGAGTTTTGGGTATGCAGGAGGTTTACAATAGATATTTATGAGTCTGGTTTTTCATCCCCTTCCAGGACTGTTTGTTGTCACCTGTATTCTTCATTAAGCATACTACTGTGTTGCTGGACTTCAGAGGGGTGAAGAATGACTACTCAAGAATGACTTGAGAGTAGTCTTAGCCTTAACAGAGTCCTGTATTAATGTCTGAAACAATGGATCTGTAGGAGGGGACAGAGCTTTAGCTAATAGAACATTTGGCAAATGCATGCACTTATGTGGTGCCTTTTATGTGCCGTGTACTGTTCTGAGCATTGCATATCTTTACAGCAAACCATGAATATAGTTACTTTTATTATTCCATTATCTCAAATAAAAAATTTAGGTTCAGAAGAACTAACTTACCCAAAGTCACACAGCTCATAACTGGTACAAGCCTGATTTGAGTCTAGACAACTTAGTTCCAGAACATATGTTTTTATTCACTACACTGCATTGCTCACATAAGGAAGTGGTTGAATTTCCCAAAAGAGCAGTTCTCCCAATTTCATATTAAACCTGCAATTGGATTATCCCTAGGAAGAATGAGCAGTCCCAGAAGTATGATGAGATTTAATGACAGGTACTAAAAATTACAAATTCTACAAATTCCCCCCTCCCTGACCGTCTCCATTGTCTGGAACTTTAGCATTAGAGGCTTAGGTCTCTACTCAACACTTTGTGGAAAACAATGGAAAGATTAAAATTAAACTGGTGTCAGGAGATGAACTCTTAAAGATGGACAGTACTGTTCTTTGAAAAATTACTTTCTCATTTCATAAGTCTCCTAGAAAATTGGACAGGGATATTTTGAGAATAAAGGGAAAGCAGAGCCTTGGGAGAGAAATGAAGAACCAGCTGAGTCCTGCAGCTGAGTAGCAACTATATGTTAAATACCTTTTGTGCAATGAAAATATCAAAATTAGGAATGTCAGGATGCAAGAGATGCTCAGAAGAACATTTGTACAGCTCTTTAAAGTTAAAAGAAACTCTCACATATCTGATCTATTGTAGCAGATAACCATCATAATATCCTATGTAATTAAAAGAATAAAGACTGATGGAGACCAGTGGCTCTTAGCTGGGGGTGGATGTGTCCAGAGATTATTTGGGAGATATTTTTGATTGTCATGATTTGGGAGGACAGGTATAGCCAATGAAGTACAGTGGGTAAGGGACAAGGATGCCCTTAAATATCCTCCCTGTGACAAAGACTTCTCTGGTCCAGAACATCAGCAGTGCTGAGGTCAAGAAACCTTGTCTTGGAGCGTAAGTATTTTGGTCAGGTTATATACCTCGCAAGTATCAGGGTCAAAGCTAGAACCCAGGTCATCTGATGGCAAATCCTTTGTTTCCTTATTTATATCCTTTGGCATTATACAGTATGCAGTGCGATGCAAGCCTTTTAGATCTGGAGAATTTTAAAAGTATAAATTATTAGTAGCCCTTTAGTGCTTCAGAAGAGTCAGATCACCCCTCAGAGTGTTTAATACATCCTAGGCCTATGGAGGAGAAGGGAGCGACAGATGATGAGACGATTGGAAGGCATCACCAACTCAATGGACGTGAGTTTGCACAAACTCTAGGAGATGGTGAAGAACAGGGAAGCCTGGTGTGCTGCAGTCCATGGGATTGCAAAGAGCTGAACACAGCTTAGCAGCTGAACAACAACAAAGGCCTGTATTACTTCATGGAAGATGATTCCACATCCAAAACACAAATGCCACCTTCTTTATTGAGTTCTAGTATGCCAGCATTTCACAATTTCCAGCCAATTATTTTGTAAATGGGAACATGATTAATTCCTTTAATGCTATTTTTGTGATTATTGAGGTAATTAGGATTTAGTCACTACTCTATTTTTGTATTTACATCTGCTCTTTGGCTAATAGGGTATCATATGTTTTTTATTGAGCAGTTATGTGTGTGTCTGTGGTGTAAATGAACAAAGGGACTTCTTGTCTGTATCCTGTGCATTGATTTGGGATGACCCAGGTCATTTGTACATTGACTTCAGATTGTCTGATGTGACGGTGGATTGCACGAAGCAGGCTGATTTAATTACTATTTTAAGTATATAAAGATAACTGTGTTCCATTTTTTCCATCTGTACCAATTATTAAATAACAGAACAATTCTAAAGATAAAAGAGAATTACTTTTTTTATTATCCCTAATAAATACCAAGGATCTCTCTGACCCTCTTACATAATTTTTGCTGCCATCCGATAAGATTGTTACTATGAGCTCTATTTTATAGATGAGGATGCTAAAACTTAACAAGTTAAGCAAATTGCCTTGGGTCACACAGCCAGAACTGACAGATCTGGAATTTGATTAGCCATCCTCTGATACCAGCATCCTTGGTAGAGTTCTCAAACCTTCACACCATGTCCTCAGCCTGAATCTTAGAACCTGGAATGGATCATCAAGAAGGTGGTCACCTCTCCATTCCTAAGCACCTTCATGAAAAATGTACCACATTTGCAACCCAGTGTAACTAAATCTCATGATTTTAAAATGTTTAGCCAAAAATTCTATTAAATAAAGCTGTGTTCATCCTAATTCTTTTCTGAAGGACTCTGTTAAGGCTGGTACTGGTGCCAAGTGCTTTAGCCATTCTGAATTCCAATAACAGTATTGATTTTTTTTTCTTTTTTTTGCATTTTTTACACCAATGTTTGTTTCTCTGTTAAATATTCCCTTTAAATACAAGGAATGAATTCTAAATCATCATAAAGATGAATTAAAAATGAAAGCCCTCCAGTATAGTGTGCGTAATCACTGTGTACTTGGTTACTACTAGTGTTTACTGTTTAACATCAAAAACAAATACATCTTATTTGAAAATCATGCTACTGGATATTTAGCTCTTCCTCTGTGACCGGTTTGCTCAATCACTTAAGAGGTGCTTACAGGGCATCTATTATGTACTAGATCCAGGAGATTAAGTCCTAAAACAGGGAAGCTAATGTTCCATCTGATAGGAGGGTTAACAGGTAAAGAAAACTTCTGGATTGAGTTGAATGGGAAGAAATAAAGTGGCTGCAGAAACGAGATTAACAGAAAAAGGGAAATCCATTTAGAAATGTAAGCCAGGGAAAGTCTAAAAGGAGCAACTATCCACAAGTTGAGGTCCCGGGAGAGTGTGAAGGTGACGGCTGTGTCCTGATGTCAAGGCAGACAGAGAGCAGATATTACAGAAAAGTCCCGAGGCAGGAAGGGGGTCAGATGCTTTAGGAACCTGCAGAAGACCTGTGTGTCTAGACCTCACTGAAGGATAGGAAGATTAAGATGAAATGAGAAGGGCAAAGTCAGGAGAAGAGCAAAGGCCAGGTTCCTCAGGCCATTATAGGTTCTGAGAAAGAATTTGTTCTGAGTGCAAAGTGGAGCTGAAGAAGGATCTGTAAGCCTGAGGGGTGACATAATTTGTACTTTAAAAGATCGCCTGGCCACTGACTGAAGGATGCACTTGAGAGGCAGGAGTAGAAATAGCCAGATCATTTAAGAGGCTGTTGTGGTAGGTTGGGTGAGAAAGAGGGAGCCAAGGAGATAGACAGGAGTGGGTAGATTTGAAAGATGCAGTAAATATTCAACAGACATTTACCTTGAATAAGCCATCTGTGTACATTTCTTATTTCTCCAGCTATCCTCTAAGGCAAGCTGTATGCCTTGTTCATCTACATACCTTTCCCTTCTGCTATAGTCATGTTGCAAACAGGCTTCCCTCCAGTCCCCCCCCCATTCCAGTTTTGTGTCTGTCAGTGGAAGTGCTTCCTTCCTACCTGGTGGTAGATATTTGTCCCTAATTGCGGGCCCTGAGATGGGCCGTCCACATTTGCTATTCTGCCAAAGTCATACCATGTTGTGGAATATTTTAATTTTTTTTGAGTTCAGCTCTTGCATTTCATTAAAAGTGTATTGTCTGACATATTTCAGGAAGAAGTAAGCTTAATAATAACTCATTTAATTTAAGCCTCTCAAGAAGGAAGAAAACATTTGCAATGAAAATGCATAAAGTGGCCCATCAAGGATTTTTCTTTCTTATTCTTCAGCAGTTTAATGATGAGTGGTAATCTACAATAAGCTTTCCTTTTGGATAATGTGGTTATAGCTGCCAAAGAGAGAGAATGGTTACACCCTGTCTCATATTTCTAGCAGTTATCCCAACAGCACTTTGAAACCATATTAGCAATTAAAGTAATATAATTACCAAATAAATCACACATCCTAATTATATTTATCTGTATGTAGGTAAATATCATAAATAAAGATGAGGCTGTCAAGTGATGTAACCATGATTTAGTAGTTTGAAAGTGACAGGATGATAGAAATATTTTCCAGTTGGTCATATGAAGTAAACTTACCATTTGGGGTTTATCTGCTTTAATTTCAGAATTACCATTTCTGAAGATGGAAGCCTCAGAATCATCAATGTGACTAAATCAGATGCTGGAAGTTACACCTGCATAGCCACTAACCATTTTGGAACTGCAAGCAGTACTGGAAACCTTGTGGTAAAAGGTAATGACTAACCCAGAGAACCAGAGAAGGCAGTGGCACCCCACTCCAGTACTCTTGCCTGGAAGATCCCATGGGCGGAGGAGCCTGGAGGGCTGCAGTCCATGAGGTCGCTAAGAGTCGGACACGACTGAGTGACTTAACTTTCCCTTTTCACTTTCATGCATTGGAGAAGGAAATGGCAACCCACTCCAGTGTTCTTGCCTGGAGAATCCCAGGGACGGGGGAGCCTGGTGGGCTTCTGTCTATGGGGTCGCACAGAGTCAGACAGGACTGAAGTGACTTAGCAGCAGCAATCCAGAGAACACGTAGATTGATACATGTGTTGCCATTTCAAGTAATGTAACCTATTGAAGTAGCATCCTTCATATTAATATGTACAGATATACTGTGTTGCTAAATTAATCCATCAAGGCAAATATGGTATGATTAACAGTTCTTAGAGAACTGTCAGTTGTGAATATGACAGAAAGGCTATCTTATTTCAGAATCATCCAATACAATTTTGAGAATCACTGCCATTGTATCTATTATAGTATTCTAACTAATGTTATCTTCAATCCTTTAATTAAATTTATTCAAGTCTCTATAGATTTGAAATTCATGTCTAGGAACACCGTGCTAACAAATTAAAAACCCATGGCTCAAATACTATTTTTAGCTAACATTGTTTAAACAATGACATTGGAGATTTTTAAAAGAGCTGCCTTGGTTATTCAGAGGCGTGGATATGGATTATTGTACTCATAAAGGGCTTTGGCCACCTCTGCGCTTTGCTTCAGTCACCCAGCCAACCCTGCCGGTTTTAAGGAAATAAAATTTTCCACATTCCTTCACCTGGGTGCTTTATAGTAGATGACAGAACACCAGTTTGATGGGATGTGCTGAAAGTACCAAGTAAGAATTGTGAAGATGAGGTTTTAATTTACATTTCATTTGCATTTCTGTCACTTTATTTGTGGCTGCCAAATCGAAGAATTTTTGAACTGAAGGGATCTTGGCCATGATCTGACTGAGGAAGATAAAGCTCAGGTTGGCGAGTTTCTCAAGGTCACCAATAGCAGATGTGAACCCTGGAATCCTGCTTTTGCATTCTTGCTGGTTCTTTCTACTGTGCCAAGAAATCTTACTCAGTTTTCCTGTTTCTCCATAATAGATACAGATGTGTTGCTGCTGCCAAGTCGCTTCAGTCGTGTACGACTCTGTGCGACCCCATAGACGGCACAGTGTATTTATTATTTCTCCCTTGCCTATTTGTAACTCCCTCTGTGAAATAAGATAACCTAAGGCAAAGAAAAATATCCCAGAAAGAATATTTGCCTCTGTTTTAACAAAGAAAGCTAAAAACTATCTAATTACATATTTTGGAATCATTAGAAATTTGAAAAGTACTGCCATTTAGGGAAGCCTTTTTATCATAAACATACTTGTCTATGTAGATAGAAAACTGTAAGTCCAAGAGTCAGACATAAATCTGTATTTATATTGACTCAACTGTTTCAATCTATTAATTATTCACTTGGAGCAATAGCATAGGTATGTGACTGACTGTGTGTTCACTCTGCTTTATAGGGCAAAGAAAAAAAGTTTAGATAATACTGGCATAGCAAAATTTCAGCTAGTGTCTTCGCTAATGTATAGCTTTCTCAATTACAAAGGAAAATTAGTGATGACCTAGAACCAGGAGGAACCTCAAGGTTTCAGAGATGATTAATAGCATAGCTAAGACCTGATTAGCTATGAAGTAAGATAGCCTAAGGCAAATAAAAATATCCCAGAAAGAATGTTTGACTCTATTTTAATTTAATGAAGAAAGCTAAAAATTACCTAATTACATATTTTGGAATCATTATAAGTTTGAAAAATACTGCCATTTAGGGAAGCCTTTTTATCATAAACATACTTGTCTGTGCGGATAGAAAACTGTAAGTCCAAGAATCAGGCATAAGTCTATGTTTACCTAAGCACAGGCACAATATATATGCTCTATATATTGTTAAAACTGGTTTTTTTTCACATGTAGAAATAAATTATGCCCTGTGTTTGGTTGGCATCTGTCCTATAAGCCTTGACTTCTTCAGCTCTCAAAATAGTTGGCAGAAGTTCCTCTCTTTCCCATTAGAGTTCTTCTTCCAGCAGTACTGCCAGTCCCAAGGTAAAACCATTCACAGGCATGCCGAGACTGCCCTGCTGCTCTGCTTTTACTGAATTATGGTGCAAAGCTTAGCGATACACCAATGATATGCCAAGATATGCCACGATCACCTCCTTATTTGGGTGGATATAAATGTTCCTGAGTAGTAACTTCTACCTATGTTAAGAAACTTAACACTTCATTTCTTGCCTTCCAGTTAACATGTTAAACAATGATTTCCCCATGTATGGTATAAAAGATCATTTTAGACAATTCAGTTAATATTTTTTGTTTACTTTTACTAACTATATATATATATATGTATTTCCACGTGTATTAGGAAAATGTTACTTTTTCATTAATGGCAGTGATTTTTTTAAAACTCCTTTTAAAATATATTTATATTTCTAAAGAAATATTGTTTGTATTATTATAAAAGGATGTGCAAAAGGTTATGAAGGTGGTACACAAAGATTGGAAGATGTGATTAATGCCAGTTTTCCATTTCCATACTAAAACATAAGAGAGTTTTAATGGACTTTAAGGGAAAGGATAGAGAGGGACATGTAACAGGGTTAGTACACACCTGCCTGTGTTGGAGACATGTTATGCTGAGGCAAATGAGCCCTGAGATTGTGTAATAGATGGAGAAGGAGGAAGGACAGGTCCAAAAGAGCCTGGTGGCCTGTGGAAAGAGGAAAGCAGAGATCTGGAGGCAGAAACTGTGCGGTCAAAGTAGCATGTCCCCTACCTGATCGTGGGTGAATTCCTTTGTTTCAAAGCAGAGTTCTTTCCAGGCTTGGCTGGGGGTATTCAACTGTAGTCACTTGTTCCAGAGAGGCCGTCTAATTTTTTGTTTTGTTTTGTTTAAGTATTTATTTATTTATTTTTGGCTGTACCAGGGCCTCGTTGCAGTGCAGGCTTTCTCTAGTTGCAGCGAATGGGGGGTGTTCTTGTTCACAGCACTCTGGCTCCTCATTGCGGTGGCTTCTCTTGCTGTTGAGCACGGGCTCTAGACGCATTAGCTCAGTAGTTACAGCTTACGGGCTCAGTAGTTGTGCCTCATGGGCTTAGTTGCTCCTAGGCATGTGGAATCTTCCTAGACCAGGGATCTAACACATGTCCCCCACATTGGCAGGAGGCTCCTCAACCACTGTACCACCAGGGAAGTCCCCTCTGATTCTTACTATTTTCTCCCAAGTGAGATGGGGAAAAAAAGAAAATGAGCTTTATTTGGTTAATATGTTCACAGGCGTTAACCCTGTGACTTGGGTAAGGTCAGATGTTTCAGAGTATATTTGTTTCCTGTTGCTTGATTCTGAGTCCCATTTGCATTAATGGGAAGTATGCATCTGTGTGTGTGTGTGTGTGTGTGTGTGTGTGCGCGCGCGCGCGGAGGGGCACCCAGACTGCCAGGTCGCTGAGAAGGACATTAACATAAACAGAGAAATACAATTTAGAAATCTGCCTCATAAAGCACGATAAAGGCAGAGAAAACCGTTCTGAACTCCACATGAACTGTGCCAGGTCTTGAATCACACATCAAAATGCTTGAGCCCTACACCTTTAATGTAAATGTAGCAAAATAGCCCGAAATGTGATGGAGCACTGTATCTTAATTCAATTTAGAGATCCACAAAGGGACTGATTTATCAGAGAAGTTATGCTCTAACCTTAAAATGTGCTTATATTCGTTTTGATCTCCTCCAGTGTCTGGGATTAAAACACTATGAAGGTCAGGCATCAGACAACATCTTCTCTAACCTTTTTGCAGTAATTCTGTCATTAGCAATGCTTTTAAGATCCAATTCTCTTCCATCCCCCTACACCAGTTTTTTGGAGAGAAGCTGAAGATACTGTCAAGCATAGGGACAGTAAGTAAAGCCGGCAGGGGAAAGGGGGAGAAGGGGATAGATCCACTACAGCAGGTACAGCAGGTTTAAAATAAATCTCTAGCAGACGACCCCAAAATGGATAAATATTCAGATTATGCATGAGCGGGCTTCCAAACTGCAGAATTCTGACAGGTGCCCAGGGGGCTCTTGATTATCATCCCATCATCTGAATTTCTAAATTTGACTGATTTTTTTTTTTTTAGCTAGTTAGCGTCTATTTGGAATTTTGAGTCACTGTTTTATTTTAAGCAAGAACGGTTCTCAAGTCAGACCCCTGAATCCTAACAGAAAGCATCATATTTGACCTTTCATGGAAGATGTGCTTTAGCGATTGTGAACATCATTAAGAACTAGATGGAAGGCAGGCTACATTTCCATGCAGTACTGTACTTACTAATTCATTTTTATCTCTAGAGCAGACGTAAAGGCATGCCATTTAACTCACAGGCATGAGGCAGTGTCTTTATTGTACAGGCTTCCTATGACAGGTATTTTTAAGTAGCAATCCTCAAGAGGAGTAACTTCTGTTTGTCTTGGATGTAGTTCAGCAAGATAACTATGGTAATAGCTACCCTAGATCTTATTGATCACCTCCCAGGCTCAAAATGAAATGCAGGGTTGTAAGCTGTGCTGTTATCTAGCTGAACTACATCCAAAGTGACCTTGAGTAACTAACTCTCTGGCTGGTGGTTCCAGACCATACTTTGAGGACCCCTGAAAGTGAAAGAAAGTGAAAGTGTTAGTCACTTAGTCATGTCCAACTCTTTGTGACCCCATAGACTGTAGCCCGCCAGGCTCCTCTGTCTATGGAGTTCTCCAGGCAAGCTACTGGAGTGGGTTGCCATTCCCTTCACCAGGGGATATTCCCAATCCAGGGATTGAAACCGGTTCTCCTGCATTGCAGGCAGATTCTTTACCATCTGAAGCTCTATCCTACATCAAAGAACTTTGAACATGCTACCAACTAAGTGAAAATTCAGTGGAATGCTTAATAGAAATGCATATCCCTACTGCCTCACCCTTAATGTAACAAATCTAAATCTTTGAGGATGAGATGTGAAAACCATACATTTTTAATAAACACCCCACTTGATCCTCATACACACCAGAGTCTAAAAAGACTGAATTTTCAGTCACTGGCAAACTATGGCCTATGGGCCAAATTCAACTAGCCATCTATTTTTGTATAATACAGTAGCTAAGAATGGCTTCCTTGTGTTTTGCTGGTTGAAAAGAAATCAAAAGAATAAGAATATTTTCAGATATGTAGAAATTTTTATGAAGTTCTTATTTCAGTGTGCATAAATCAGATTTTAGTGAGATACAGCCACGTCGCTTGTTTACATTATTGATGATGGTTGGGTCTGTACAACAGCAGAGTCGAATAGTCAAGACAGAGATCATGTAATAGCCCACCAGTCTCCTCTGTCCCTGGGATTCTTCAGGCAAGAATACTGGAGTGAGTTACCCTTCCCTTCTCCAGGGGATCTTCCTGATCCAGGGATCGAACCTGCCTCTATTGCATTGCAGGCAGATTCTTTACCATCTGAGCCACAAGGGGAGACCATGTAATGAATAGCTATCCTCAGTTTTGCCTCTTGACCAGCAAAGCCTGAAGTATTTGCTACTCAGTTTTTTACAGAAAAAAATAAACTTTCTAATCCCTTCTCTTTTTTTAACTTTTTATTTTATGTTAGAGTCTAGCTGATTAACAATGTTGTGATGGTTTCAGGTGGACAGCAAAGGGACTCAGCAACACACAAGCATGTCTAGTCTCCGCCAAGCTCCTCTCCCATCCAGGCTGCTATATAACATTGAATAGAATTCCCTGTATTATATGGTAGGACCTTATTAATTATCCATTTTAATACACACTGAGCCCAAACTCCTTAACTGTCCCTTCCCCATCCTTCCACCATGCTGCTGCTGCTGCTGCTGCTGCTAAGTCGCTTCAGTCATGTCCGACTCTGGGCGACTCCACAGACGGCAGCCCACCAGGCTCCCCCATCCCTGGGATTCTCCAGGCAAGAACACTAGAATAGGTTGCCATTTCCTTCTCCAGTGCATGAAAGTGAAAAGTGTAAGTGAAGTCACTCAGTCCTTCCACCCTGGCAACCATAAATTCATTAAGTCTGTGAGTCTGTTTTGTAAATAAGTTTTTTATATCATTTATTTTTAGATTCTGCATATAAGGGATGCCATATAATATTTCTCCTTCTGTGTCTGACTTACTTCACTCAGTATGACAGTCTCTAGGTCCATCCATGTTGCTGCAAGTTGCATTGTTCCATTCTTTTTAATGGCTGAGTAATATCCCGTTATATATATTTATCACATCTCCTTTATCCAGTCCTCTGTCAGTGGATTGACAGAGGTTGATTCCATGCCTTGACTATTGCAAACTGTGCTGCAATCAACATTGGGGTGCATGCATCTTTTGAGACCATGTTTTTCTCCAGATATATGCCCAGGAGAGGGGTTGCAGGGTCATATGGTAGCTCTATTTTTAGTTTTAGTTGCTCTCTATACAAATTTTATACTGATTTCATATGGGTTTTTAAATGTTTCTTAGCAAATAAATTTCATTTAAATTAAAAAAAATTTAATATGTAAATCTATTTATTTTATTTCAATTTTTATTCAGTGCACAGAATTACTTGTATTTTAAGAAAAAGTAAATTTGTACTTTATCTTTGTTAGAAAAAGGGGTTCTTTTTTCTTAAATTTATTTATTTCTAATTGGAGGATAATTCATTTACAATATTGTATTGATTTCTCCCGTTTATCAACATGAATCGGCCACAGGTATACATATGTCCCCTCCCTC
Organism: Oryx dammah; assembly: GCF_014754425.2. Taxonomy (NCBI): domain Eukaryota; kingdom Metazoa; phylum Chordata; class Mammalia; order Artiodactyla; family Bovidae; genus Oryx; species Oryx dammah. The sequence continues at coordinate 37,026,860 of NW_024070193.1, forward strand.
TTGAACTTCCCTCCAACCTGCTACCCTACCCTGCCCCTCTTGGTGCCATTTCCTTCTCCAGGGGAGCTTCCCCACCCAGGGATCAAACCCAGGTCTCCCGCATTGAAGGCAGTCACTTAACACTCTGAGCCACCAGGAAAGTCCTCCTTGGTTGTCAGTGAAACATAGACATTCAGTTCAGTTCAGTTCAGTCGCTCAGTCATGTCCGACTCTTTGCCACCCCATGAATCGCAGCACACCAGGCCTCCCTGTCCATCACCAACTCCCGGAGTTCACTCAGACTCACGTCCATCGAGTCAGTGATACCATCCAGCCATCTCATCCTCTGTTGTCGCCTTTCCCTCCTGCCCCCAATCCCTCCCAGCATCAGAGTCTTTTCCAATGAGTCAACTCTTCGCAAGAGGTGGACAAAGTACTGGAGCTTCAGCTTTACCATCAGTCCTTCCAAAGAACACCCAGAACTGATCTCCTTCAGAATGGACTGGTTGGATCTTCTTGCAGTCCAAGGGACTCTCAAGAGTCTTCTCCAACACCACAGTTCAAAAGCATCAATTCTTCAGCACTCAGCCTTCTTCACAGTCCAACTCTCACATCCATACATGACCACTGGAAAAACCATAGCCTTGACTAGAAGGAACCTTTGCTGGCAAAGTAATGTCTCTGCTTTTGAATATGCTATCTAGGTTGGTCATAACTTTTCTTCCAAGGAGTAAACGTCTTCTAATTTCATGGCTGCAGTCACCATCTGCAGTGATTTTGGAGCCCAAAAAAATAAAGTCTGACACTGTTTCCACTGTTTCCCCATCTATTTCCCATGAAATGATGGGACCAGATGCCATGATCTTCTGAATGTTGAGCTTAAGCCAACTTTTTCACTCTCCACTTTCACTTTCATCAAGAGGCTTTTTAGTTCCTCTTTATTTTCTACCATAAAGGTGGTATCATCTGCATATCTGAGGTTATTGATATTTCTCCAGGCAATCTTGATTCCAACTTGTGCTTCTTCCAGCCCAGTATTTCTCATGATGTACTCTGCATAGAAGTTAATTAAGCAGGGTGACAATAATCAGCCTTGACCTACTCCTTTTCCTATTTGGAACCAGTCTGTTGTTCCATGTCCAGTTCGAACTGTTGCTTCCTGACCTGCATACAGGTTTCTCAAGAGGCAAGTCAGGTGGTCTGGTATTCCCATCTCTTTCAGAATTTTCCACAGTTTATTGTGATCCACACAGTCAAAGTCTTTGGCACAGTCAATAAGGCAGAAGTAGATGTTTTTCTGGAACTCTCTTGCTTTTTTGATGATCCAGCGGATGTTGGCAATTTGATCTCTGGTTCCTCTGCCTTTTCTAAAACCAGCTTGAACATCAGGGAGTTCACGCTTCACATATTGCTGAAGCCTGGCTTGGAGAATTCTGAGCGTCACTTTACTAGCGTGTGTCATGTGTAAAATTAGACATCCCTGGAAATTTGCTGTATGTAGCAGGGAGCTCAGGTCAGGTGCCCTCTGAAAAAGGGTTCTTAGTAGTATTTAACTAAGACCACATATGCTCCTAATATGAAATTAGTTTGTGTCCTCATTCGATAACCCTGCAAAGTGAAAGTGTTCTTTGGCTTCCTGAACATTTAATTATTTGTCCCCTTGCCAGAATTGGTGCTCATTGTCCATTCCATCAAGTGTTTGTTTATATTTAGAAGACAAGATGCTATCCAATAATACAGATTGCAGAAAAAAAGGAATTTTCTTACCAATACCAAGGAGTTTCTACAACATTATTACAGTGCATTATTTAAAATTGTTCTTCTGTTTTAACTATAGGAAATTGAAAAATATCAACCTCTCCATGCATGGCATGACTGACACGATAAAGTAGTGTTTTCAATTGGAACTTTTTTTGAAAATAAGTTTGAAGCAGCCCACATCTTCTATGTAAAATTATTCAAGGCTTTTTCCATATTTGACTGGGGATCAATCAGAAATCAGTAATCAGCAATGACATTTTGCTACTAACACATAACAAAAGCTCTTAATGTTGGGCCCTTATAACAGAATACATTTCTACCTAATTAGATGTCTTCCACTGGAACCAATTATTTAGAGGCAATAATTAAGGGTCTTTCTAATAGGATTAGCACAAATTCTGACCCAAGGCATTTAGAGTAGGAAGGAAAAGTTTGTTGTTAGAAGTGTAGAATGCTAATTACATTAGATCCCCTGGTAGAACAGTGGTCAGAACATTTCAGTACTAGATCCCATTAGATCTGAGAAGACCTACCACTCTAGAGTTTGCAGCAGCTAACTCAAATAGTGGGACTTCCCTGATAGCTCAGTTCTAAAGAGTCTGCCTGTAGTGCAGGAGACCCCAGTTCAGCTCCTGGGTCAGGAAGATCCACTGGAGAAGGGATAAGCTACCCACTCCAGTACTCCTGGGTTTCCCTTGTACCTCAGCTGGTAAAGAATCTGCCTGCAATGCAGGAAACCTGGGTTCAATTCCTGGGTTGGGAAAATCCCCTGGAGAAGGGAAAAGCTACTGATTCCAGTATTCTGGCCTGGAGAATTCCATAGACTATACCCATGGGGTCGCAAAGAGTCGGACACGACTGAGGGACTTTCACTTTCACTTCACAACTCAACCAGCAAAAGCCTAAAGAAAGGGTGGGTGATTGGGCCTCTTATGCTTCCTATGTTTGCTGACCATGACGTAACCTAGATCTCTTTTTCTGCCAAATAATGAAGCCCAGATTTTTATGAAACAGAGCATAATTACTTCCCCTGAGATTCTTATGAGCCCTAATGAAGGCCACATAGATTTAGCAAATAAAGTGCCTTTAGCAATATCAATCATGGATATGATCATTCTTTGCCTGATCCTCTCTGTAAAAGAGCTTTTCTCCTTTTGTAATGCTGAGATTTAAATGTATTAAGACTGTGTGCCAGGGAAGTCTACCCTGAATCCATCCTTCCCATCATTTTTCCACTTTTGGTCTAGAGGGAAGTCATAATTCCTTAACTATTGTGCTTCTCTATGCCAACCCCTCCCTTCCCTAAGAAGGCCTCATGCTGAAGGCAGCTTTCATGTTCTTGCCTTTAATATAAAATGCATAGTGTGGACTAACAAGATTTTGAAAAATTGTCAGCCTCATTAATAATCAGGGCTTCCCCGATGGCTCAGCAGATAAAGAATCTGCCTGTAATTCAGGAGACACAGGTTCAATCCCTGGGCCGGGAAGATTCCCAGAAGAAGGGAAGGCACTCCAGTATTCTTGCCTGGAAAATTTCATGTACAGAGGAGCTGGCAGGCTGCAGTCCAGTGGGTCACAAAGAGTCAGACACGACTGAGCGACTAAGCACATTAGTAATCAGGGAAATGCAAATTAAAGTACCAGTGTGATGCGACTACATATAAGATTGACAACAGCTAGACATCTAACCAAATAATTCGTTAGTAAGAATGGAAGGAAAATAGTACTCACATAGTTTAAGTAGGAATGTGACCTGGGATAGACACTGACGTGAACAAGGAAAATTGGCCCAGCAATTCTATCTGAGATATTTACTCTAGAGGAAATTATACGTATTCTGAGATGGACTTGCAAAAATGTTCATTACGTTGTTTGTACATTATGTTGACAAAAAACATGCAGGCAAATTAAAGAATAATACATATGGTAGTATTTCATATAATGTATTTTATATAATGTATATAGCATGATTTAATAGAGAATTAGTAATAAAAATAATACCATGAAATGTTTAAACATAAAAATACAATGCTCAGCATAAGTGCTAACTTGTGATTTTAATTTGTGAGGAAGGAGATCTGGAGTAAGGTTATATTAAAGGACTTTAGCTGTATTGATAATATTTTACTTGGGGGTAAATTCTTAATGTATATTTAGAGGGGAAAAAAGGCTAGAGGTCTACGGGGAAAATGTTAAAGACTTTTAATTCTATAAATGGGAATATGAGTATTGGTAATCATTTTTTTATAGTTTTACATGAGTGATCTCTGTAATGAAATTAAAAAAAAAAAAGGCTTCCGGTCAGAATTGCTGTACATGGTCAGGTATTATAGTCAAAATCACCCAGAGAATACATCTTATTTTCTCCTTCTCTCCTAGACATTATAGAATAGAGAAAACCTTGTTACTAGTGATATTTAACCCGCTTGATCCAAGTATTTTCTTTTAAGGGAAAAAAAAAAACCACTACTGTAGAATGAAATGAATGGTTTATTTCCTAGTGAGTGCTTACCAATCAAAATAAACAAAACAAACAAACAAAGAATGCAAACAGAATATGACTCTTTGGCTTCATTAAATGTGAAGCACATAATTAATTTCTTTTCCAGCAATTCAAAGAGACTTGTGTTGTACTGATTCAGTTTAATTGAACTTATTACCACAAGCAGATAATAAGAAGTATATTGAAGATATCCATCTGGCTTGCACTGAAAACTTCACATGTTTCATTCTTCACGGCTGTCACAGTCCATACTAATTGCCTCATTTTGGCTGTTTTACAATCAGTATGACTTAGCTATTAATGAGATAAAACCCTTACTTGAGAGGAGGTGGATATTAAAAAGCATAGATCTCTGACCTACCTCTGCCACCACTTCTGAACACATGCCCAGCATTATTAAAGTTGTATATTTTTCAAATACATAAATAAAAATCCCTCTCTTTCTCATGTACATCTTTTAAAGTTACATCTGTCCTCTTCCATCTTGCCACAGAGTTAGTCCCCTACTGAAGGAAAGAAATGGTTTATGTTGAGATTTTTTAGTCATAAAATGTTGCAGTCAATGTGGTTTGTTTTCACCTGTACTGAGTTTACTTTTTTATAATGTCCAATGCTGAAATGGATTTAATGGTAAATGGATTAAGTGACTAATTGTGTTATAAATAAGAAGGAAAGTAAAATTAAGCACTTTTATTTTCTGTTCCTAAATATCAGAGCTTCCTGTGGGGTTTGAGAATGATGTTTTGTCATGCAGACTGGCTTTATTATGGACATGATTCCCTCATAAGCAGAGGGTGTGTGTGTGTGTGTGTGTGTGTGTGTGTGTTTCAATTCATCCTTCTCCTTGTATTTTAAAGGCAGCCCATGGGGGAATCCAAGAGTTGGTTCCCAACTTTGAAAAGGAAAATTCTGTCTATTACAAACCTTAAAACCAGAAAAGAGATATATCAGAATAATTCATAAGTGACTCCCACTTACTTTTCTTTCTTGGCATCTGTTTTCTGTGCCAGAAGCAGGAGGAATAGTGCCCTCCCAAACTTGTCACCTCACCAAACCATGATTGAATTTCTCTGGCTGTCATACGCAATCAAATCTAAGAAAGCCCTCGGAAAGACTGTGTGGGCCTTCAGGTTAAATACAGAACCTGACCAAGATGAAAGCAAGTTAATTAACATTTCCATCAACTCTCTCTGATTTACTCTAGCAAGATCCATTTCTAAAAGGTTAAAATGGTTGTCTCTTTTATGCAGCCATTTGAAGAGCTGAAAGTAGGTTACTGGTTATGGGAGAAGAAATGTAAGCAGAACATCTAGAGCAATGGGGGCTTCTTACATGGCCTTATAGAGAGAGGTTCTATAATCAGTGTGCAACACATGTTATTAAGTGAAGATTAGCAACATCTGCTTTGAAAATTTCCTGAACTGGAAAACATGTCACCTATTATCATATTAACTCCCCCTCACCTTTCTCTCTTTTCAGCAGTAGAACTGCTTAGAAATATAAGTAAAGCTTGGCTACCTGAAACAGTAGGATCCTAAGGGTGCAATCAGAAGTGCCTTCTCTTCCACATATACTCTTATAAGCCTAGCCCACATCTCCTCTGATATAATATGTATCTGCCTCTACTGCCTTTGCCCACAGCATAAGTAAAACATCTGGCCACATGGTCACAATGCTATTTGCACTAATACGTTTTGATGCTTAAGACAAAAGAAACAATTATAAAAACCAATATAGATGATATAGGAACACTGATGCAGACTGGATGTGAGAGTTGGACTGTGAAGAAAGCTGAGCACCGAAGAATTGATGCTTTTGAACTGTGGTGTTGGAGAAGACTCTTGAGAGTCCCTTCGACTGCAAGGAGATCCAACCAGTCCATTCTAAAGGAGATCAGTTCTGGGTGTTCTTTGGAAGGAATGATGCTGAAGCTGAAACTCCAGTACTTTGGCCACCTCATGCAAAGAGGTGACTCATTGGAACAGACTCTGATGTTGGGAGGGATTGGGGGCAGGAGGAGAAGGGGACGACAGAGGATGAGATGGCTGGATGGTATCACTGACTTGATGGACGTGAGTCTGAGTGAACTCTGGGAGTTGGTGATGGACAGGGAGGCCTGGCGTGCTGCAGTTCATGGGGTGGCAAAGAGTCGGACACGACTGAGCGACTGAACTGAACTGATGCAGTCTGGATATGAGGAAATAGTCAAAAGGTGTAAAAGATGTAGCCATCTCTCTCTCTGTAAGACACTGTGGGCGTTGGACCACAAGCAATAGAATTGCCTAGAGTTTTGTTTTTAATAAATGCACATTCCTGGACCCCTGTCCTGATGAACAAAACCCTCCAGGGGTGCAACCCAGAAATTTTCATTTTTAGTAAGTTCCACAGAGAATGCCTACATACATCAAAGGTCAAAAACCTAGGAGCTCACAGTCTAAGGGTGGATACTATTAACAAGAGCCAAGAAATAGACTGTGTTCAGATGGAAGGAATAAAAAAGTGGAGTGAGTGACTAACTAGGGTAAAGGTGATCATTGAACTGGGAATTAAAAAATGAATCAGAGTTCAGCAGGTTAAAAAATGTAAAGGTAATTACAGGCAGAAAACACTTATCTAATGTATGAGAGGAGTGGAAATCCTCAGCACATTCAGGAAGAATACATGTGAAAGAGAAGATGAGAGCACTTCCTCAGAGGCAGTCCCTGAAACACTGTTGATCCCATTTCAGCAACTGTGGACCGTAGAGAGAAAAATATTTTGATTTTTCTTTTTTAAAGCAAAGAAAACAGGTTCTATCAATTGTACCTAAATGATCTTGACACCAACTTCAGGGGAAATTTTGCATCTTCTAAGAAAATTTAGAAAGAAAAGCTATTATCACCAACATAGGATTTTTTTAAAATTATCTTTATAGTAGGTGATAATCCATATTATTTATAGAAATATTAGGAAAAAGACAATCTCATTATTCAGAGAGAGCTGCATAAGTTTTTATGTTGTCTTCCAGAATTACATCCAGGCATACCTATATATATGTAATAGATGTATGCATATGTATCATGTATATGTATGTCTCTGTGTGTATATTTATTTATTATTTATTTACTTGGCTGTGCTGGCTCTTAGTTGCAGCAAGTGGAATCTTTAGATGTGGCCTAGTGGGATCTAGTTCACTGACGAGGATTGAACCTGGGCCCGCTGTATTGGGAGCACAGAGACTTAGCCGCTGTGTCACCAGGGAAGTCCCTATGTGTGTGTCTGTCTTCAAACCTGTAAATAAATATTCTTGTTACCAAAAGATTACACTATACACGTCATCCCATAACTTCTTTTGTCATTAATAACTTTCTGCCAGCATAGATTTTCAAATGAGAAATAAATACTAACCTTTTTTTTTTCTCTTATAAATATGTTCCTTTCTCCTGCTAGTCAAAATAGCATCAGGAAGACAGCTTTAAAAAAACTCTCTTGTGTTACATATGCAGGCAAGATGGAGAGAGGAGACAGGAGGATCATTTGGAGGACTGGTTGAAATGTCTCACCCAAAAATTTTGATTAGGGCATTCACGTCAGCCTGGAAGGGAGGTCCTGAACTATCCCTCTGCCCTCTTTCCTCAACCTTTCCCTATTGAAATTTCTTATCAGTGACACATGACATTACTCATAATATGCTGAGTACATTTTCTGATCACATGAACCATGAGGGAATAGATGAAATGACAGAACCATATTTAAAAGATAACATGGGAACCAACTGTAACAAGATTAATTTTAATACTGGCAACTGTAAAGGTTTGTACTTGGCTCCAAAAGTAAAGTTGAAAGAGTAAAAGTTTAGGGTCAAGCTGTGTGTTAAAGGTCTTGCTGACTGTAAGATTACTGGTGAGTTAACAATATTCTGTGCTTTAGAAAAAAAGCAAATTGTATCTATAACTTAATGGAGAACCCAAAACAAGAGACGAAACCAAAATTCTTAAACTCTACAGTAGCCCCAGTGAAAATAAAACTTGAGGACAGCTGTGGGTTTTTTCAGACTGACATTAAAATTTATTTATTTATTTTTAATTTATTTTGTATTTTACTTTACAATTCTGTATTGGTTTTGCCATACATTGACATGAATCCACCACGGGTGTACATGCGTTCCCAAACATGAACCCCCCTCCCACTCCCCTCCCCACAACATCTCTCTGGGTCATCCCCGCGTACCAGCCCCAAGTGTGCCATATCCTGCATTGGACATAGACTGGCAATTCGATTCTTACATGATATTATACATGTTTCAATGTCATTCTCCCAAATCATCTCACCCTCTCCCTCTCCCACTGAGTCCAAAAGTCCACTATACACATCTGTGTCTTTTTTGCTGTCCTGCATACAGGGTCATCATTGCCATCTTTCTAAATTCCATATATATGTGTTAGTATACTGTATTGGTGTTTTTCTTTCTGGCTTACTTCACTCTGTATAATCGGCTCCAGTTTCATCCATCTCATCAGAACTGATTCAAATGTATTCTTTTTAATGGCTGAGTAATACTCCATTGTGTATATGTACCACAGCTTTCTTATCCATTCATCTGCTGATGGACATCTAGGTTGTTTCCATGTCCTGGCTATTATAAACAGTGCTGCGATGAACATTGGGGTACATGTGTCTCTTTCAATTCTGGTTTCCTCCATGTGTATGCCCAGCAGTGGGATTGCTGGGTCATAAGGCAGCTCTATTTGCAATTTTTTAAGGAATCTCCACACTGTTCTCCATAGTGGCTGTACTAGTTTGCATTCCCACCAACAGTGTAGGAGGGTTCCCTTCTCTCCACACCCTCTCCAGCATTTATTGCTTGCAAATTTTTGGATCGCAGACATTCTGACTGGTGTGAAGTTGTACCTCATTGTGGTTTTGATTTGCATTTCTCTAATAATGAGTGATGTTGAGCATCTTTTCATGTGTTTGTTAGCCATCCATATGTCTTCTTTGGAGAAATGTCTATTTAGTTCTTTGGCCCATTTTTTGATTGGGTCGTTTATGTTTCTGGAATTGAGCTGCAGGAGTTGCTTGTATATTTTTGAGATTAGTTGTTTGTCAGTTGCTTCATTTGCTATGATTTTCTCCCATTTGGAAGGCTGTCTTTTCACTTTGCTTATATTTTCCTTTGTTGTGCAGAAGCTTTTAATTTTAATTAGATCCCATTTGTTTATTTTTGCTTTTATTTCCAGAATTCTGGGGGGTGGATCATAGAGGATCCTGCTGTGGTTTATGTCGGAGAGTGTTTTGCCTATGTTCTCCTCTAGGAGTTTTATAATTTCTGGTCTTACATTTAGATCTTTAATCCATTTTGAGTTTATCTTTGTGTGCGGTGTTAGAAAGTGATCTAGTTTCATTCTTTTACAAGTGGTTGACCAGTTTTCCCAGCACCACTTGTTAAAGAGATTGTCTTTACTCCATTGTATATTCTTGCCTCCTTTGTCAAAGATAAGGTGTCCATATGTGTGTGGATTTATCTCTGGGCTTTCTATTTTGTTCCATTGATCTATATGTCTGTCTTTGTGCCAATACCATACTGTCTTGATGACTGTGGCTTTGTAGTAGAGCCTGAAGTCAGGCAAGTTGATTCCTCCAGTTCCATTCTTCTTTCTCAAAATTAAAAGTCAAATAAATAACCTAACTCTACACCTAAGGCAACTAGAAAAAGGAAGAATTGGAGAACCCCAGAGTCAGCAAAAGGAAAGAAATCTTAAAAATTAGGGCAGAAATAAATGCAAAAGAAACAAAAGAGACCATAGCGAAAATCAACAAAGCCAAAAGCTGGTTCTTTGAAAGGATAAATAAAATTGACAGACCATTAGCCAGACTCATCAAGAAGCAAAGAGAGAAAAATTAAATCAATAAAATTAGAAATGAAAATGGAGAGATCACAACAGACAACACAGAAATACAAAGGATCATAAGAGACTACTATCAGCAATTATATGCCAATAAAATGGACAACCTGGAAGAAATGGACAAATTCTTAGAAAAGTACAATTTTCTAAGAACCAGGAAGAAATAGATAATCTTAACAGACCCATCACAAGCACGGAAATTGAAACTGTAATCAGAAATCTTCCAGCAAACAAAAGCCCAGGTCCAGACGGCTTCACAGCTGAATTCTACCAAAAATTTAGAGAAGAGTTAATACCTATCCTACTCAAACTCTTCCAGAAAATTGCAGAGGAAGGGAAACTTCCAAACTCATTCTATGAGGCCACCATCACCCTAATACCAAAACCTGACAAAGATACTACAAAAAAAGAAAACTACAGGCCAATATCACTGATGAACATAGATGCAAAAATCCTCAACAAAATTCTAACAATCAGAATCCAACAACACATTAAAAAGATCGTACATCATGACCAAGTGGGCTTTATCCCAGGGATGCAAGGATTCTTCAATATTTGCAAATCAATCAATGTAATTCACCACATTAACAAATTGAAAAATAAAAGCCATATGATTATCTCAATAGATGCAGAGAAGGCCTTTGACAAAATTCAACATCCATTTATGATAAAAACTCTCCAGAAAGCAGGAATAATAAAAGCTATATATGACAAACCCACAGCAAACATTATCCTCAATGGTGAAAAATTGAAAGCATTTCCCCTAAAGTCAGGAACAAGACAAGGGTGCCCACTTTCACCACTACTATTCAACATAGTTCTGGAAGTTTTAGCCACAGCAATCAGAGCAGAAAAAGAAATAAAAGGAATCCAAATTGGAAAAGAAGAAGTAAAACTCTCACTGTTTGCAGATGACATGATCCTCTACATAGAAAACCCTAAAGACTCTACCAGAAAATTACTAGAGCTAATTAATGAATATAGTAAAGTTGCAGGATATAAAATCAACACACAGAAATCCCTTGCATTCCTATACACTAATAATGAGAAAGTAGAAAAAGAAATTAAGGAAACAATTCCATTCACCATTGCAACAAAAAGAATAAAATACTTAGGAATATATCTACCTAAAGAAACTAAAGACCTATATATAGAAAACTATAAAACACTGATGAAAGAAATCAAAGAGGACAGTAATAGATGGAGAAATATACCATGCTCATGGATCAGAAGAATCAATATAGTGAAAATAATTATACTACCCAAAGCAATTTACAAATTCAGTGCAATCCCTATCAAGCTTCCAGCGATATTTTTCACAGAACTAGAACAAATAATTTCAAGATTTGTATGGAAATACAAAAAACCACGAATGACATTAAAATTTAAAATCAGCCTAGAGAAAGACAACTGAGCAAATGATAGGAGACATAGCTGAAGGATGCTAAGCCAAAGAAGAGGAGTTAGGGAGGGTGGAAAGGAACATTTCAAGAACTGTCAAACTCTATGTGGTATCAAAGGGCAGTCCCTAAATAGGTAATAAATGTAACAGAGGATATTATTTGTGTTCAATAAAAGGAAAAAGTTTCAAATAATTAGACCATGAAGAAGATGAAACGAATGATTCTTTTTTAATTATCAATGAGGTTCATTTCCAGACTGGACATCTACTCCAGGGTAACACTGCAGAAAGAATTCATGCAACAGATAGGAGTGTGTGGTCTCAGTGGCCTGCAAAAGGCATTTCCCAGTCGTTTTAACATTTTTGTGACCTGCTTCAGTGACTTTGTAAACATTGATCCGTATGAACCTCCCAATTCTGAAATGTTATCAGTCTATGATTTTATAGTTTGAAAAATTTATTTCTGCCCTGTGCTTCCCACCCCTGAGCAAAAATATTGCCGCTAGGTTGAATTCTGTCATGGTGACATTATTTTCTTATAGCAAAGTCTTTCTGTTTTTGTTTTTCCTCCCAGCATGAATTTATCTATAATCACGAATGCTGTATGGGTTGAAAAGGTTATTCTGCTAATTATGAACAGTTTATTCTTAAAAGAGTCCTATAAAAATTGATTTTCTCCTACCTACATGTTGGAATTTGAGGCTGTTGCGTAAACAATACCTGTGTTCATTGCTTGAGTTTTGAACCCTTCAAGAGGTAAGCCAAGGCAGTCAGGCAGATGGCAATCAGATGTCAGCTTTGTAATTCATACAACTGGTAGGTAAGAAAGCGACTGGGTACATAGCTTTGGTGGGCTTCCTAAGGCTGAACTGCAAACTGGGTAGACTTGTACCATGGCACAGCCTCAGGTCAGTCATTATGAACCTTATAATGTGGAGAATCAGACCACTGTATGTGGTTGCAGGAGAAGGTAATGCAGATCCAGGAATTCTTCATTGATTTTTCCCAGGTTCACCACTGGATTAGAAATGGTGAGGTTAGGGGAGGAGAGAAGAGAGGACTCTGAAGAAATATTAAGAGTCTTTAAACATCAGCTATAGACCAGAGTTTGCAAACTGGTAGCTCTCATGGCTCGGAGAAGGCAATGGCACCCCAGTCCAGTACTCTTGCCTGGAGAATCCAATGGACAGAGGAGCCTGGTGGGCTGCAGTCTATGGGGCCGCACAGAGTCAGACAGGGCTGAAGCGGCTTAGCAGCAGCAGCAGCAGGAACAGCTTGCGTGGCTAATTTTACTTGAATCCGAACACTCAGTTTTCTTTGGTTGTGAGAGTATTTAAAACTTTTGAATTGGAATGCTTTTAGAGGGGAGGCATGTATTCTGTAAATTGCTCCCAGACCTCATTATCCCTCATTGTCTCATATCTCTAAATCACACAGTGGTGATATCATCAGGACCTCTGTGAGCATTTGACATGCAATACTAAGTGGGTCTATGACTCTGAGAGAAAGATCAGCCTTTTGATTATTTTCATCTGTTACATTAGTAAGTGGATACAAACTGACCATGATAGGGCTAAGAAAAAAAGATAGTTGGAAGAGGGAATGTTTCAAATCATTCTGTTTATAATTCTGTACATTATTCTACTCCACATCTGCATTTCACTCCCATATCTCTACCAGGAGGTTATCAGTGGGAATAGAAACTTGGTTGTCTGAATGGACAGGGTCTTCTCAGGAGTGGCCAGTGGTTAATTGGGACAAGAAAACAGAAGTCATTGTCTTTGAGAAATCTGAAGCAAATTGAGGCAGGTTATCACCTCTCACTGGGAAACAAATTACTCCTGTCTTTAAAAAGACTTTGCTTTCTCTAGCTGCTGACTGGGGGTTCCTGTCAATTGTCACAGAGATGGGGAGAATGTGTATTAATGATAATAAAGTAGTGGTCATGAAATACCTACAAGCTCATTTCTGTGAATGTTTCTAATTGATTTGACTACTGTGTTTGAATGACAGAATTTGTGCTGAGCTTTAACTCTAGAAAATTGGGGTGCTATCTTCCAGCCAAAATCTTTAATGTGCTGATCTGTTTGGGAAAGCTCTCTGTATAAAGGAAAAGCCATAAATTATAGGCAAAATAGCTCTTTCCCTTGGCTAACGTGTCTTTGTGGAACCCCTATCTGTCTGGGGATTGAGGGGAGTGGAATTAGAGTTCAGCTGTACTGCCAAAAAAAAAAAAAAAGAGAGAGAGAGAGAGGAGAAAAAAAGGAAACAGTAGATAGTGTGGGGGCTTATAAAGATTGTGAATAGTTAAAAAAAACTCGAGATGGTATAACCAACTTTGTCTAAATTTTGTGAATATGGGAATGATTGCCTTCCAGTGGAAAGAACAGTGAGTGAGGTCCTGCCCACTTGGGTTCTGGGTCCAGCTTAGTTACCAGCCCCTTGTGTGACACCATGTGGATCATACTGCCTCAGACTCTTGTTTTCTCACCTGTAAAATGAAGAGCCCTGAATAGAGAGAGTTAAGGCCAATTTCTTTTTCACTCAACAAGAAAAGAAAAATCCATCCAGAGGTACTGTCACTCAGGCTTTCAGAGAAGATGAGATGAAATCTTCCATGAACAGGAGATTTGCATTGTATAAACATTTATTCTGTATTAATTCAGGTTATAATGCCTGAAAAAAAATTAGAAATTAAGTAGTGTGGGCAGTTTTATCAATCGCTCCATCCACGAGTGGCCATGAGCCTGGGATCTGAAAGAACCCTAGCTTCACAGTGCCTTAGTCTTCATATACTTCTGAAGATATGATCATCTGGCCACCAAACACAAGCCAGTGGCATCAGCAGGCTCAGAGCCAAAGACAGAGCTGCCTAGCAAACTGGCTCATGTGCATAACGTATTGATTCCAAGCCTAGTGCCTTCCTGTGGGACTCTGCAGGGCACTTTTCAGCATATAAAAGTTTTGTTATATATACTGACTTTGAGACTGAGCCCTGTTTAAATATATCAGAAAGCAGTGCAAACTTGGATACGAATGTTCACAGCAGCATTATTTGCCATGACCAAAAGTGGAAACAATCCACATGCCAATTATGTGTGATCTATCCAGTCAGTGGTCTATGTAGACAATCGATAATTACTCATTAGGTGATGAAATTCGAGTTGAGTTATTTCAAATCCTAAAAGATGACGTTATGAAAGTGCTGCACTCAATATGCCAGCAAATTTGGAAAAAGCAGTGGCCACAGGACTGGAAAAGGTCAGTTTTCATTCCAATCCCAAAGAAAGACAATGCCAAAGAATGCTCAAATTACCACACAGTTGCACTCATCTCACACACTAGTAAAGTAATGCTCAAAATTCTTCAAGCCAGGCTTGAACTGTGAACTTCCAGATATTCAAGCTGGATTTAGAAAAAGCAGAAGGACCAGAGATCAAATTGCCAACATCCATTGGATCATGGAAAAAGCAAGAGAGTTCCAGAAAAACATCTCTTTCTGCTTTATTGACTATACCAAAGCCTTTGACTGTGTGGATCACAATAAACAGTGGAAAATTCTTCAAGAGATGGGAGTACCAGACCACCTGACCTACCTCTTGAGAAACCTACGTGCAGGTCAGGAAGCAGCAGTTAGAACTGGACATGGAACAACAGACTGGTTCCAAATAGGAAAAGGAGTACGTCAAGACTGTATATTGTCACCCTGCTTATTTAACTTATATGCAGAGTACATCATGAGAAACACTGGACTGGATGAAGCACAAGTTGGAATCAAAATTGCCAGGAGAAATATCAATAACCTCACATATGCAGATGACACCACCCTTATGGCAGAAAGTGAATAAGAACTAAAGAGCCTCTTGATGAAAGTGAAAGAGGAGAGTGAAAAAGTTGGCTTAAAGCTCAATATTCAGAAAATTAAGATCGTGGCATGTGGTCCCATCACTTCATGGAAAATAGATGGGGAAACAGTGGAAACAGTGGCAGACTTCATTTTGGGGGGCTCCAAAATCACTGCAGATGGTGACTGCAGCCATCAAATTAAAAGACGCATACTCCTTGGAAGGAAAATTATGACCAACCTAGACAGTATATTAAAAAGCAGAGACATTACTTTGCCAACAAAGGTCCATCTAGTCAAAGCTATGGTTTTTCCAGTAGCCATGTATGGATGTGAGAGTTGGACTATAAACAAAGCTGAGCATCAAAGGATTGATGCTTTTGAACTGTGGTGTTAGAGAAGACTCTTGAGAGTCCCTTGGACTGCAAGGAGAGCCAACCAGTCCATTCTAAAGGAGATCAGTCCTGGGTGTTCATTGGAAGGACTGAAGTTGAAGCTGAAACTCCAGTACTTTGGCCACCTGATGTGAAGAGCTGACTCATTTGAAAAGACCCTGATGCTGGGAAAGATTGAAGGCACAAGGAGAAGGGGACAACAGAAGATGAGATGGTTGGATGGCATCACCAACTAGATGGACATGAGTTTGAGTAAACTCCGGGAGTTGGTGATTGACAAGGAGTCCTGGCGTGCTGCAGTTCATGGGATCTCTAAGAGTCGGATATGACTGAGCGACTGAGCTGAACTGAACATACATTAATTATTCATCTGTAAAAAGAGATGAAATACTGATACATGGGTTGGTCTTGAAAATATGATGCTAAGTGAAAGAAGTGACAAAAAATGGTTATATATTTTATAATGCCATTTCTATGAAATGTCAAGAACAAGCACATTCTTGGAAACCAAACGTAGATTAGCTTTTGCCAGGAGATGAGCAGATGAGAGAATTGAGATGGACTCTTAATAGGTGCAGTTTTTTGTTTTGCTTGTTGAGGTCATAGAACTTTATGGATTAGAAAGTAGTGATGATTACACAAAAAGTAAATATCCAAAAACCACTGAATTGTATACTTTAAAAGAAGGATTTTATGTGATGTGGATTATATCTTTATTTTAAAAGGAAAAAAATAAGTTTTGATCTCTTTTGCACTCTGACAAAGAAAGAAAGAAAAAGAGAAAGGAATGATAAGTTTACCAGCTCTGATATCTGGGAATCATGTAATTCCTTGAGCTTGACACATTCTTAGGTATCACCAGCTTTATGATTTTCAGCTACTTAGGTGCTTCTCCTGATCCAGTTTCTACTGTGATCACAGTCCTCAACTCTGCTCCTGAAAACATGGTTGGAGAAGTACTCTCACCCCATGCACTGTAGCTCTGGAGGCTCTCGGCCAGTTCCTCTCCATTCCTATGATGCCATGCTAAATATTAAAAGCCGCATAACTGGCCAGAGAAGGTCTCTGGAATATCCAATATGGTCCATATCTTTCCTTATCTGCTAATATATTATAGGGTGATGAATACAGGCTTTGCAGAAAGACGGGTCAGGTTCAAATGCTAACATTATCACTTCCAAGCTGTTCAGCGTGAACTTGTGAAATGGGTATAACTGAGCCTACTACACAGGATTGTTGGGAAGACTAAGTCAGATATCATGTTTACACTCATTAGCACATCAGTGTTCCGAGATTTACTGTCTTCTCTATGACTGCTGTTCGCAGGCCACCAGTTGAGAGCTCCCGCACCTGGCCGATGCGCCGTGCGCTGCGAACATCTCATGTGCCTCTGCATAGCTGGCTTCACAGATAAAGCATTTCTGCTGTGCCAGCTCACTGTCTCCTCTCCCTGAGCTCTAGCACCTGCTCCTGAGAGCGCTGGTTCATCTGGCCACAGCCCCACCCATGGAGAGTTTCCCTTATTACTGCCTTGATCTCCTCCCATATTTCTCTGTGAGCATCTGTCTTGTTTCGCCTATCACATTTTTGCAGCAGTCTGTTTACGACTCCCACTTGATTACTGTTCATTTCTGAAGCGCTAATGCCAAGCATACTATTCAGTAAATTTTGATAAATCAACAAGATGAGGATAGTTCATTTTTCAGTGAAAAAATAACTCCCAGCTAATTGACAGCCGATAATGATGGGCCCTTATTTTCCCTTGGATGTTTATCATTCTTCTTTAATTTTTTCTTATTATTGAATTAAAATAATTAATATATGTAGGCCCATGATCAACTTAAGAGCTAGATGATTACCAGAAACTCAGATCTACTTATGTGCCCCTACCTCTGCCTTCCTGCCCAACAGTTCTCCTTTCTTTGAAGTTGAGAGTCATGTTTTCTTAATTTTTAATTGGAAGATAATTTCTTTGCAGTGCAGTATGCTTCTACTGTACATCAGTGCAAATCAGCTATGAGGAGACATATATCTTCTCCCTCTTGAGCCTCCCTCCCCCTTACCCCTCTACGCGTTCCCAGAGCACCGAGCTGAGCTCCCTGTGCTCACAGCAGCTTCCCACCAGCTAGCTGTTTCACACATGGTAGTGTGTGTATGTCAGTGCTACTCTCGCGATTCATCTCACCCTCTCCTTACCCAGCTGTGTCCACACCTCCATAGCCTGTCATACAGGGTGAAGTAAGTCAGAAAGAGAAAAACAAGTCTAGTGCATTAAGGCATCTGTATGAAATCTAGAAAGATGGAACTGATGAACCTATCTGAAGGACAGGAAGAGAGACACAGATATAGAGATCTATGTTTCATTGGGCAGACATTCTTAGGACTTTAGGCAAGGGAAAGAGCATCTCAAATAACTCTGAAACAACTGCTCTGAGGAGGGAAGGGGCCAACCATTATCCTTCATTAGCCGTTTAGTTAACTTCATATCTCTTAGATCCATGCCCATTGGGTCCTGCAGACAAACTGAATTTAGAGGCTTACTCAGTTTAGTTTGGGCTGTTTCTATCTCAATCATCATTAATATTTTACTCAAATAAACAAAGAGATGACTCAGTATCTACAGGAAATAATACTGGTCACTTCACTTAACACAGAACATACACCATCTTTATTGAGTGAGGCAAATGGAAACTAGTTTTATTTTCCCATTTTATAAGGAAACCGAGGTTCAGAAAGGTAGTAAGGCATGTTTCAGATACCCAACAACTAAATAGCAATCTCAGTCAGAATCCAGTCCTAAAACGTCCAGTGTAGTTTCCTTTACGCTGTACTATCGCTGAGACTGAGTGAGATAAGCAATGAAAATAAAAATGGTACCTACCTCATAAAGATATTAAGGAAAGTAAATGACATTTCTTTCAAGTGCTCAATACAGTACCTGTCCATGTGATAGACACAGAATAAAAACTGAAAGTGAAAGTGTTAGCTGCTCAGTTGTGTCCAACTCGTCATGACCCCTTGGATGGTAGCCCACCAGGCTTCTCTGTCCATAGAATTTTCCAGGCAAGAATACTGGAGTGGGTTACCATTCCCTTCTCTGGGGATCTTCCCGACCCAGGGATTGAACCCGGGTCTCCTGCTTTGCAGGCTCATTCTTTACCATCTGAGCCACCAGGAAAGCCCCATAATAAATATTAGGTGTCATTATTATTGTCACTATGGTGTAGCTCAGCAATTTAAAGTTTCAAGCCTCTAGAGAAATCTCCTGTGAAACCCTCTAACCTAGCCTGGAGCCAGAGCTGGCATTTCTGGCTGCATCATTGGGTTGAATTGATGACCTGAGGCCACCTTGCTGTGACACAAGGGGAAGAACTTGTGTGTTGAGCTCTGGACAATATAAATCCCACCAGTTATGATGACCAAGGCAAGCTTTAGCGCCATGGTGCATGTCTGCTCCCAGTGGGCTTAATTGAATAGCCTTAACTTTAGTCCATTTAGTTTTTCAGCCTAGGTGAGAAATTCATCGTCTCTCTGAGCTTCAGTTTCCTCATCTAAAAAAATGAGGTGCATCCGTCTTATTTACTTATGTATTTACGCATGTTCTATTGCTTTTCTTTTTGTTTTGCAGTGGGCTTTGATGATTGTCTTTGCCTTCCATGTAACCATTATAATAATATGAGATATTTGGATTTTTCTCTTTACCATAAAATTCTCCTCCTTCACCCTACTTCCTTACTCCATTTTGTGACTGATTCCTTGTCATCCCTTAGGTCTCAGATCTCCTTCAAGGATCTCTTCTAACCATCTTATCACAAGAAGTTTCTTCCTGTTATTCTCTATCGTAGTACCATGTTCATTTCTCTCACAACATTTTCAACATCTAAACATGCTTTTCACTTTTGCTTATATATCCATTATCCATCACCCTGACTAGAATGCAAGCTTCGTGAGGATCAGGACCGCTGACCTTTACCCATAGTCTTTAGCACTCACCTGCACATAGTTGATGTTCTGTAACTATGAATGAATGAATAAGTGAGTGAATGGACAGATGAAGGAGCAGACCACATTCATTAAGGGCCTTTTTATAGCTTATTAGAACCATCATTTTTTCACAGTCTATTCATGAATTGGCCCATTTGGAAGAACCCTTTGAGAGCCTTGGAAGAGATGAGATCATCTCTTCTAGCCCCTTCTTTTTGCAGAGGAAACTAGAAAGGGGAAATTACATATCCAATCTGACACCCAGTAGTCTCTTCTTCCCTCTACTCTATCATGCTGCCTCCCAAAGGAGCTCAGCAAATTCTTGTTATTAAAACAATGGCTAAGGAAATTAATAAGCAACAGACCAAAGGGAAAAATAGAGGCTATCGATGGAGCATAGCAAAAGGAATTAGGGCTTTGGTATCTGACAGCCTGGTTTCATATACCAACTCCAACCTTTCTGAACAGGTCTCTGACCTAGAAAAAATGAATCTTAATGAGTGTTAGTCTCTTTTGTATAAAATGGAAAGTCCCTCTGTTGTAAGGAATCAAATTCTCTCTGTAAAGCATGGACCAGACCCTGCATTTAGTAGGGACTCACCTTTAAATGGGGCTTCCCTTGTAGCTCAGTCGGTAAAGAATCTGCCTGCAGTGCAGGAGACCCAGGTTCGATCCCTGGGTTGGGAAGATCCCCTGGAGAAGGAAATGGCAACCCACTCCAGTATCCTTGCCTGGAAAATCTCATGGACAGAGGAGCCTGATGGACTGCAGTCCGTAGGGTCACAAAGAGTCGGGCACGACTGAGCGACTAACGCTTGCTTACACCTTTAAGTGTCAGTAACGTTGTGCTCGTATTCCCTTCACTGCCTGCCTGCCATCACCTTCACTACAGTGACTCGAGTAGTGTCTCAAGATGCTTAACTTTGTGTCTTACTAAGGTTCCCTAAGACTGTGCCAAGAATCCAGCAGTGTTTTTGTAGCAGTGCTGAGGTCTGAGAGATTAGTCACTCTCTTCTCAGAAAAAGTAAATCAGTACTTTATAGCTACTTCTTATATTTATGTTGTTTACCATAGTGCATGTATTAATATTATAGAACCCACAAATCAGTGCTCTCAGCAGGGAAAACTGTTCAAACATGCAGAATGTCTCCCTTTGTACTAGGTCTCGAACAAAACCGTATCCGTCTGCCTTGAATTCTGTTTTTTCAGGGACAGTGTAGGTAGCTGGGGTCTGTGATTGATCTCTGAGTGATTTGTGCTTTATCCGGGAGCAGGTATGATTTCTCATGTATCTGATTAACCTTCTCTGTAAGATTGCCATCATTTCTGTAAAGCCAGAGGATTATTCTGTGCTTGGAAAGATGGATATCAGCTCCTTTTAATCAATACCTTCCACAGGTGTCACCTGGATCTGCCCCTGCAAATCTAGAAGGGCTAACCAAAACTTTGCTGTCATTTGTCTTATAACCTGGTTTAATTTAAAGCACCTCAGAACTAAAGTCAGCTTTATTTTATTTTTGAAACAGTATGTAGAACAATACATTAGGTTAGGAAAATTCATGCTTGTGTTTTGGCTGATACCTGTTGGAAAGCGAGAATACTGAAATACTGCCTTATCCATCTCCATTACAAAGGATTGGCTTGGTAACATATATGTTGGCATGGGAGCAAGAAAAGAGTAGGGGATGCAATTGATTCAGTGCCAGCATACTGAAAGGAGAGTAGCAATGAATTATCAGTAGGTTATTATGTAGTTTTTTCTCCAAAGTAGAAAGAACAAGGTGCTGTCAATGATCTGGGACAACAGATAAGCCAGAACTGATCCTTGTAATGTTGGGTAACTGGAATGTCACCAACTGGGGTTGACAACGTGTCTGTGGTATACTCCTCCTGTGGATTCTTGGAGGAAGGTCCCTGAACCATCGATTAACCATCACTTACTGTTCAGCCATGGAGAGAATGTGTGTCTCTCCATATTTGAGATAATGACTCCTACTAGGAGCTGAGAGCTGTGAATTCTTGAGAAGGGTGGTCTTACATCAAGTTTGGACAGTTTTCTGTCTGCATTAAGATCCTTTTCTGTTGTCAATATAGGGAAAATGCAAATGCATCACAACAAAATCTATGTTTAGAGACATAGTGAGTCAAGCAGAAAACTGCCATTCTCCTCAATGAATGTTCTGTGGCAGAATGAGAACTCTGTCAGGTAACGTTTTACGTGGCATGGGTCCTCCAAAGAAAACAAACACATGAGTTGAATTTTTGAGACTCAATAACAGCAGGCCAAAAGGCAGAGCTTACATTGAGAAAACTTTAGAAATCCTATATAAAGATCGACAGTATCCCCAACTTATTCAGTGTGATGAAGAGGGTTAAAATACATGTGCTGTGAGCTCCTTATCATGGGCTTTGGAACCTGACTTCAAATCCTGATCTTACTGCTTTCTCTTGAAGCTTCCAATTCTGCCTTTGTAAAATAAGAGTAATGTCTACCACTCCAAGGTATTGTGAGCCTAAGTGAGGTACATTATACAGAGCACTTGGCCTACAGCCTGACACATAAAAGACTGTCTGCAGAATGATGGGTCTCTTCCCTCCTGGAAGCAGCTAGATATACTGCCCTAGTTAAGAACACCCACAGACCCAGGTTAAAGTTTCCCCTTTGCTACTTACAAATTGTGTGCCTTTCTGAGCCTCAGTTTCCTCACCTTTGAAATAGGTGTAACAGGGTCCACCTGACAAAATTTTGTTTTCTGTTTTAATTTTTTTCTCCAGGGTTATATATGGAGCAGTAGTATGAAAAAGAACTGCATGATTTTGATAGCACAGTTTCTTTGTTTGTACAATCTACATACTAAAGGTCAAGCCCTGTGGTTCCTAGTGTGTTAGCTAGCGCAGGACACCACCTCAGTGTTCACAACTAGGGAAGAACACTGAATTACTGGGGACTAGAGACCACGTGTTGAGTTGACTGTGATTAACTGCCTGAAACACTGGGCCATGGCTAGTTTCCATGAAGCCGGGCAGAAGGCTTCCTCTTTTCCTGGAGGCCAGCCTGTAGGACATGTCTTTAACCAGTTACCCTTTACCACTCAATTACCATGACTTAAATTTCTAGCAGCCCTCTTTTAGTCTCTGAATGTTCCTCATTTGTGATGTTGGGTAGAGGATATGTCTGTGCATAAGTTCAGTATCTCTTGTTTCTCTAAAAATGTTAATGACAGATTTTCTTTACTTGTCTTCAGCCTTACCTTTTATGTTAGAAACTGTCCTCAGATGTCTAGTGATTCTCAGTTGTTGAGTCACATGGAAGACTGAGGCACTAAAATGTGAGGGTCCAGGAACTTGAATCCAGGAACATGAGGGTCAATTTTATTGACTGAGTTCAATATGACTGAGCCATTTTGGGGAGAGAGCTCCTCCCCATATCAATAATTTTAGGCATTTTCTTTTAAATTGATCACAGTCCCTAGAAACAGACATCTCTCTACCAGTGTTTGGAGAGCCATGTTGAGGAAGGGAGCTGAGAACCTCAACATTCATGGGAGATATTCACAAAAATCCTTGCTACCCTCACTTGAATCTGGTATCCTCTGGCTCAGAAACTTTCCTCTGTTATCTTCTTAGAAAATAAAAATCTCAGCATCCTTCTGGGTAAGGAAGCTAGTCACCTGGATGTATGGAATAAGGAAAAGTATCTGGGGATTTAACTCATTCTAAGTAACAGCGATCTGGTGCTCCATCACCTGTACTTCCAGTGGCAGCTGAGGTCACCACTACCTGGATCTTTGGGGGGATATTCTAAAGAGTAAGTCAGGAGACTTCCCTGGAGGCCCAGTGGTTAAGACTCCATGCTTCCAATTCTGGCAGCATTGGTTCGATGCCTGGTCAGGGAACTAAGATCCTGCATGCTGCATGGTAAAGCCTAAAAAATAATAATAATTTAAAAAACAACATAAAATAAAAACCCATAAAATTTTAAAAAGTCAGTCTAGTCTTTCTATTTCCCCAGAGGCAGCTAAGAATCAGGTTTCATGTCTGTTCACCTTTCAGTGGTTTCCCAACATCCCCATTTTCAATAGTTAAAACTCCCAACCTTTCTCTGTATCCTTATAGTTTATACCTTAAAGAACTGTACTATTGTTGAAAGAGATTTTAGCTAGGTCCCAGAATCCTAATAGAGTTACTATGAAGAGGAAAAGAGGTCATTTAGGGAGAGAAGCTAGCAGAGTAACTGACACATAATCATAGTGATTATTTTTTGTTGCTTTTTCATTATTATATTTTTTTAATTAATTTATTTATTTATTTTTAATTTTTACTTTACAATTCTATATTGGTTTTGGCATAGATTGTAAAATCATCCCAGTATATAAATTATTTTTGACCAGCTCTCTGTAGTGAGATAGCATGGAAAAGGAAAGCCCCATGCAATCAACACCTATGTAATATATCTAATTTATTTAAGAACAGCATACAGACCAGAGGCCAAGCCTTGTGGTTCCTAGTGTATAAGCTAGTGCAGGATACCACCTCAGTGTTGACAGTAGGGGACAAACATTGAATTATTAGGGAATAGAGACCAAACGTTACTACTGTTCTTAGGTTGTCTGTATAACCATGATCATTTAGCCTGCACTTTATAAAACAAATAGGGATTGAGTGTATTTTACAGTCAGCCACTAACATGATGAAGATTCTAAATCTAAGTTTAGCATCATGTAAGTCTTTCTGGCTTTCTTGGTGGTTCAGATGGTAAAGAATCTGCCTCCATGTCTTTGAACCCAGGGTCAGAAAGATCCCCTGGAGAAGGGAATGGCTACCCACTCCAATATTTTTGCCTGGAGAATTCCATCAACAGAGTAGCCTAGTGGACTATAGTCCTTGGAGTCACAGAGTTGGACACGAATGAGTAACTAACACTTCTCAGGTCTATCTCCAGGTTGGAATCCAGCTCTCTTAATTACTAGGCAACTCTATGACCCCTGTTGAAGAGTCGAATTCCCTCAGAAGTTCAGCACCCTGTCTTCCCGTGTGCATCACTTGTACGAAGTCAAGCTGTATACCTTGGGTGTCCCTGTGAGGCGAGCAGTCTCTCAGTTTCCTTGGGAGTTTGTGCTGATGCTTTCAAAAGCAACCCTTAGTCCTTGTGTGATTTCTGGCCTCTGGAAAAGTATGGAATAGAGGACAAGAGAGGAAAACAAAGGTTTGTAAAGGTTCTCTATTTAAAAGCTAAAGATACCCCTCACCTAAGCTTTGCTCAGACCTTTCATGTCCCTCAGTAAAGTATATTTTTTGCTGTGGTCCATAAATTACTCAAATAATCCATTAAGATAGCTGTAGAAATCAGCATAGCAAGCTATCAGTGAGCTAGTTTAGTTTATTCACCGGTTATTAATCTTCTCAGCTCAGGGTCATATTGTCCTGTCTTCAGCATTTTTCACAGTGTCTGATGATGTCCGGAGAGTTAATGGAGGTCCTGAAATGTGAATACAGCAAACATGAAAATCTCTTGACTTGATGTCATTCCAGGGAACGTCTTCAAACTTGGTGCGTTGCCCTGGCAAATGAACAAGACAGCACCTGTGCTATTTATCTGGATGTTTGTACACTGTTCTGGCAAAGAAATGTCTATGTACAACGATAATTTCCTTATGATACTTTCACTGGCAGCAAATTGTTTTGAGCATCTGTTATCATTTTTATTTGCTGTCAATTTGTTTCCTCTTTTGCTTCCATGTACAGTAGGAGCAGTTTTGTCAGGACTTAGAGACCCACAGCATTGCCTTGGAGATTTATGACATCTTTCTCTCATTAAAGTTTCCTCTACCCCACCCCAATCTCTGCAGGTTAGAGAAGCTGATTTTCTTGGGAAAGTTCTTACAGTTACAATACATGGAAACCAGGAAAATAAGCTCAGTGATGAAGATACTGATGATGATAGATAGACAGTTTGTATCACACACTTAGCTTGATTTAGTCATACCACATGCAGCCATAGGGCTAGTGAAGTTAGAAAATTAACTGACTTACAAGTCAAGTGACCTGCCCATAATCAGTCACCTAGTAAGTGGTAGAGCTAAAATTTGCATCTGGATATTTCTTATTCCACAGCTCAGCTTCTTTTTTTTCTCTCTCTCTTTTTTCATGTTCTATACACTAGATCCTTGTTGACTGTGCTATGCTTAGTCGCTTAGTCATGTCCAGCTCTTTGTGACCCCATGGACTGTAGTCTGCCAGGCTGCTCAGTCCTTGGGGATTCTCCAGCCAAGAACACTAGAATGGGTTGCCGTACCCTCCTCCAGGGGATCTTCCCAACCCAGGGATTGAACCCAGATCTCCCTCACTGCAGTGTGTACATGTCAATTGGTTCTTCAGATTTCTGTCTTAAATTAAAGTATCAGTTGAGGTGAGATAGGGCATTGTTGGCCATTGCAAGGATTTCAGCATTTCAGAATGAAATATGGAGGCACCATTGTTTCTGCCAGATTCTTAGTAATAGCGAACAGTTATTATGTGGTAAGCTCAATTTTCAAAACTTTATATTAATTTGCTCACTTAATCCTCAAAGTATGAGGTATCTGTTCTTATTCCTATTAAATCTGAAGCAACTGAAGCTCTGAGAAATGAAATAATTTTCCTAGGATCAACACAGTAAGTAATTAAATTAGAATTAAAACTCAGGAAGTCTGGCTCCACTGACTGTCCACATTTTTAATCTGTAAACAGAATTGCCTTTTATTCAAGAGGTCCAATTTTTTTCAATATATGATAGGTGGAAATGATTTTTGTTAACTTAGAAATGTTTTATAGCCACATATTTTTCCTTCTCTTGAGCTTAAGCCTTCATTTATGGAGCCAGTTTCCATAAATAACCCAGACGACTACCTTTCGGAGCATTTGACAATAAAGTATAATGATTCCGTTCTGGCTTTCCCAGTAGCTGATGCTTCTCATTCTTCTCTTGAATCCTTTTCTCATCTCATCACACTGGGCTCTGTTGGATTCTCTTTTCTTCTTCCTCCTCCTTGTGACTTGACTCCTGCAACTATCTCTAGTTCCAACACATCATGTCACATTCTATCAGGACAAAAAGAGAATCAGGCAAAGCTCATTTATACCTAAACATTGGCAGCCACCCAAACACCTCTTTCAAAATAAATTAAAGCAAGCAGAAAGCTGCAGTCATGTTGGAATGGAAATATAGCATATAGGGCTTTCCAGTCAACCAAACTCAGGATTGGAATACCTGTTTTCTCCCTCTGACTATATCTGTGTCCTTGGAAATATATGTAACCTTTTTAAACCTCAGGTTCATTGTCTATTAAATGGTGATAATAATGATACTTATCATGAGAGCAGTGAGGTTTAACTGCTAGTGATTCATTCATTCTCGAGATATTTATCAAGCATGTATTTTGTCATTAAACTTGCCTGGAAAATCCCATGGACGGAGGAGCCTGGTGGGCTGCAGTCCATGGGGTCGCTAGGAGTATCGGACACGACTGAGTGACTTCACTTTCACTTTTCACTTTCATGCATTGGAGAAGGAAATGGCACCCCACCCCAGTGTTCTTGCTTGGAGAATCCTAGGGACAGGGGAGCCTGGTGGGCTGCAGTCCATGGGGTCGCAAAGAGTCAGACACGACTGAG